>NC_133579.1:68194187-68374187 GCF_964106895.1 Numenius arquata | reverse complement strand
AAACAGAGAATGCAAAATGAGACTCTGCTAACCATATCTGCATGACTAAAGCTGGACTGAGAGACAGAAAGAATAGGTTCCATTCAGAGAGAGCTCTAAATGCCGTATATTTATACCAAGGGTAGAACAATAGCCTTGTTTATTTTAGTCTCTCTAATGTATTTACCAACTATAAGGATTTCTGTGCACTGATTAGGGGTCAAAAGGTTATCCTGGAGTATTATTTAGCAAGATTGCTCTTTATTGTAATGAACATTGAAGATGCACATCAATAAAGTGGTTATTTTTTAATGCTTTTTAGTGCTGTTGAGACAAATACAGTTTTGAAAGCCTAAAATGTGTCCCGGTTCTTTGAAAAATCTGCTATTAGCTACTAACATATTATTTTCTGTCAGCTCTTTGAATTCACATTAATTGCATTAATGCAATAAATTAATTAGCATTACCACTTTATTTGTTTTCACAGCTGCTTAGCTACAATGAATATTATTCTCTTAAATCATTCTGTCATAAAGTGTTAATTATAAATGTCTTTTATAATAATAATGGGTTCAATACTAGTAATAAAACCCTTGCAAAGAGTCATTGCAGTAAATGTAAGATTATTAGACTATTTCCAAACAATGCCAAAATGGTTAGGAAAATAGTTGTTTCATTAGATTCTGTTGATGATTGATTTCTTGAGGATCCTTTATGTATTTTAATGAATCTCCATCTGTACCCAGAAAGCTTTGTTAAAAATGAGGCATCTTTTTATATTTCAAACCCGTATCTGCTGTTTAGAAAACATGCGTGTGTACACCAGCTCTGCTGCTCTGGAGAACCTCCTCTTTGTACCTACTGGGGTCAGTCCTTCAAACCTCTGCAAATCCAGCCGAGTCTCTCACAGATGTTGGATAGTGTTGTGCTTAATTAAGGCTCAAACAGCTCATCTTCTGTCACCTCTTTTTTCACTCAAGAAGTTTTTCCTGGTTCATCTTCCACTGTCTCACCACAAGAAGAAGATGGTGGGTAACTTCAACACCTTCTGTGAGGTGTTGAATCAAAGTGATTCTCAAATGATCAAGGCACATTTACAACACTCGTTGTCTACAAGGTGTTAAAGCATGCCAATGGATCTGGGTCTGTGTTCCTTCTGTGAGTTTACTGATAATGATAGAAAAATCCAGAAGCAGGAAAAAATCAGTTTTAAAATGTAGTTCCCTGCCAAACAAACACAGTAGCTTCCAGTACCAGGTGTCAGTCCTAACTGCTGAATGCCTCAAAGTAAGTGCTGCATTACAATTATGGGAAGTTCCTGATCATAATAGCTAATTATTATACTGCCAGTCATGAAAAGGGGATTGGGATTTCACAACGGAAAATTATTACCATGAGCAAAGTGTGATGTCAAACCTTTTCTACTTAAAAAAATGTTTGTTTGTAACACTGCATTTCTTGCTGTCTGTTCAAACAAGGAAATAGAGTAGATTTTGTCATGGCAAAAAAAAAGTTCTGATTTCTGTCCTACAGCCACTATTGACATGAATCTTACTTATATATTTCAAGTCAATTATATCCAAGCATTAGCTAATATTTTTTTTTTCATTTTTAATTACAAACGCACCCACATATCAGATGGGATGTACTTAAGTACAAATACTTTAAAAGCCAAGCCACAGAGTGCTGAAAACACAAAAATTAAATTTCAGACCTTCTTTGTCACTCTTTGAAGAAAACAACTAGTTGGTAAAAATGTAATTATGCAATTGCATCCTTCAGTCTAGTTCTCCCATTGCTTATTAGGAAACCTAAGACTCTACTAGACACAACATTGTCAAAAAAGGAGGGAGTCAATGTCAGAAAATTCAGCAGAGAAATGGCTAAAGAGGAGATAGGAAAAAAATCAGAACTATACTGTGTGGGTTTTTTTGAAGAATTCATTTAACCATGGTAAAAGGCAACATGCTAAAGTTTCACTGGAAACAAAAACAAAAGGAAAGACATAAGAAAAGATAGAAAAAAATCTTCTGGAGCATTTGCTCAAACCAGGTTGTAAGGTTCAAGACTGAAAGCCAAGTAAGTAAGGATATTCTTGTGGCTAAATTCAAATATTGGATTAAGACTTGAATCAAGTTCAAAATCTGACTCCACTATAAATTACCTGTGGGAAATTATGGCCTGATTTTTCCAAAACATCCCTGTGCTTAAAGAAGTACTTGCACACCTTGGCTGTGTGACTCCTGTTGGAATTTGTGAGATTATATGCTTACGCTGGTTAGGCACTTCTGCAAATTTTACCAGTGCTTGTTTGTATATGTACTCATGCAGAGTGCATCTGTGTTTGAGCTTGGATGAGAAATGTGCTCTCAAACCAAATCTCCTGACTGCTCCCTCTCCGTGCTTCTGCCTGCATCCTGGACCACTCCTTGAACAAATGAATGAGGCCTCTTTCAGATGAAACTAAGCTGCAAGACATAGTCCAGGAAGGAACCTGATGCAGTCTAAATGCAAATAGGATTTCAGCCCATGGGACTGTCTCTGAAGGAAAAATTCATCAAATGTGTGTAGTACAGATATGAAGCCCTCAGCACAAATTCTTTCGCTCCACAGATACTGGTCCACACTACTTGTTACCATACCATCATATCCATTTCTGTAACAGGACTTAAAAGCGTCATGAAGGATCTCAGTTTAGGAAGCCATGGCATACGTGTTTTAAAGCCAGGCAGGATCTGAGAAAGAGGTATTCATCTGTTCCTCTTTCCTGACAGGTTTGTTTGGTAGGTATTTGCATAGCACGAATAACATACACCAAGTTCAGACCACCAAATGCATTGGTAGTTGTTTCTTTCTTCCAAAACATCAGGAAAGGAGATGTCCTTCTTTCTGGTCTAAAAAAGTGGGTGGAGCAATAACTCAGAAGGAGAAATCCTACTTCGTGTGGTTCAAATCCTCAACTCTCATGTCCACATTTTGTGTTCTAGATACCAACCTGCAGGTATAGGTACCAGCCACCCTTTCTGTTGAATGTAATCTGCTGTACAGAATATGGCTGAAGAATATTAGGAAGAAAAAGGAAGAAAGGGAAAAAATCCCTAAGTTCAAAGAGCAGCAGATGATTAGTGACAAAGGGAGAGTTAGGTTCTTACTTTGCTTTCTGCATTTTGTGTGAGACATTCACCGGGTAAGTAATGCATCAAAAACTGTCAGTGAGGTTCACAGACTGCTCTCCCCTTCAACAAAGGGGGGCTGTGTGAAGCAATGATATCAAACTACTTTTTGCTCTCCTTGACTGATCTGGTGAGTCTTGAATAGATTTCAGCAATAGCCTGCAACCTGATAGCAGCATGACATAATCTTGTAGGATTTAGGCACCTTTTCCAGGAGACAGAGGCTATTCGTTTGAATTCCAGGAGGAGTCGTCAAAATCTGGTGCATCCTGCCACGGAGAATGCATCAAACTCTTGCATTGGGTTACTACCATTATCTTTCCTCCTGCTGTGATGAGAAGAAAGCAAGTGCCCTTCTTGCTTTGAGAAGAACATGGATAGAGGCATACCTTCAGGGGAGGATTCTGGTAAGTGAGAAGTTTATACCAACACCTCAGGAAGAAGAGGTTTTAAGTTTTCTCATTATTTCCTATTAGCTTACCTCCCCTCAGATTATGCTGGGTTTCTTGGACTGCCTTTCCTTGGCGTCTAAACCTCAGTGTGTGTTCAGAGGCACAGCCACCCGCAACCTTTTGAACTTTTCGAAATACTGAAGTAGCTCTTCCTCCCAGCCCTGAACAAAAATGTTGATGCCGCTGGTCTCTGGAGCAAGTGGTAACCTGACTCTTCTGAAATCTGCAATTTCATAGTGAGCTATACCTCAGCTAGTGAGCCGAGGTCCAAACCAGGGAAGAACCAGAGGACTAGCAATCCCTCTTACTCCTATCCCTAGCACCATCAAAATTTCCAGTCTAATGTGCCAGGGTCCCCACGCTGGGATCACAGTTGTCCTTCAGCTTTTGACAAACAGAAGAGGGAGGACTACCTCCTGGTAGGACAGGAAGAGTCCCACCTCCACGTGGCTGGACAGGAGATGCCACCCAAGGTGTGCTACCCTCTTTCAGAAGGAAGAACAATGAATGAGCTGAGGCAGAAATACAGCAGTTCAGGCAGGGCCAGGCCACACACAGCACCATGGACTGGAGCATGTCAGTAGCTTCACCATAATAATACAGTTTTCTTGGTACCAAGCAATTTGGGATTCACGTGTCAGCTTATAACTGCTGTACTGCCATGGTCACTTGAAGTGGGCACCTAAAGAGTAGGAAGATTAGACTTCTTAACCTTACACCTCAGCACTGCCCCTTCTGAGGCCTCTATCTGATATTGCCAAAACACGCCATGTCCAAAGCATGCCAGAACCAGAGAATAACTCAGTTAAAGGGGTCTGTACCAAGCCTTTCCTGGCCTTCACGTCCCATCCAAGCTGCAGACACCCTTGCCTTCCCTGTTCCACTTCATTTATGAGAGGGAAAATCAGCATTCTCCTCCTACCCTCTGAAACACATAGCACCAGGAATTAGGGAGTGAGAACAGGATCTTTAAACAGACTCATACAACGAGCTGCCACAGGGCAGCTCCACAAAATCTGAAGCCTGAGGGCTGATGAGCATCTCTGGCTTCATTTAAAAGAGCAGTCCTGAGAACCTGAACCATTTGGATCCTTGCACTGCCTGGCACAAGAGGATGGCCAGAAAAGACATTGCACCTCTTCTCTCACCTATACATTTGATATCTTCTTCAAAGAGACCACAAGCAAGTGGATGCTGCAGACTTAGAGCCTCCTCAATGCTAGCTTGGGATACAGCTAGGAGGGACTGGGAGACCCGGAAACTTAGGCTTACTCAGGGTCCCAGTTTAAACACAGCCTTTGTTTACACCACCATCGACTGTAAACCCATATTTACATTTCTGGCTGAAAGGTTGTTTGGTGGCAGCTTTCTTTGAAAGCATGTCACACATACGAGAGCTGCAAGTCACTCCTTCGTTAACTCAGCATACTTCCAATTTATTTTTCATCGACTGCTACATCCCTAAATATTTCCTTTTAATATACCGCCTCAGAATTTACACAGTGAGCTTCCCCGTGCTGCACGGCTGAGAGGAAGTGCATACTGTGATGATTGCAGCTCGTCCATGATGAAAAATATCTATCATTATATGCTGCCCCCCCAGTTCTTGTGTACAATTATAATAGCTACACTTTGGTGCAATCAAAATGCTTTTTATAAAGAACTTCCATATAATCAAGAAAGAAAGAAAGAAAGAAAAAAAAGATAGTTGTACAAAAACATTGCCAAGGACTTAACCCTGTTGGAAACTACCAGCCTGTTAAGGAGTGCTCTCTGTACATCTGAGTCCTTTCCCAATGGAGAGCCCTCAGTAGGTGTCAGAAAGCACTCCGCACCTAGAAGAATGAGACCAGAGACCAGTACATCGCTGAGATGTCCTAGCAGTTCAGTAGGTTAAATTACATGTGCCTATTTGGGACACAGAAGGTAAAAATGCACATTGAAGCAATGAGAAAATGAATATGGTAAAGAATTAAAATTCAAAACATCTACAAGTGTCTTTAATTAATTATACTATGGACAAAAGCATTACTGAAAGAAAACAGCAGAAAGAGGTAACTCTAAAACCCATCAAATTGAGTGGAAAAAGGGGAGTCTCTGTGTGCCTGAGCCAAATCCCACTGAATCTACATCATTCCAAAATGGCTGTGGTTCAGTCAGCTGGGAGATGGTGCTCTCCTAGTGCATCCTTTTATAAAACTGTCTGTTGGTTTATACACAGGATCCACACAGAAGAAAATTGCAGGAGTCACACTGTTTTCTCCTGCTTCACAAAACTGCTGTTTTAAATATAAACGCATTCTATTGAAAATATAAAGGCTATTCTTTGATGCCAGTTTTTTAAAAATCCAAAATAGTTCAACATGAATTTGTAAAATATCCCAGGCAACATGAATATGCTCTCCGTGGATAAAACATTTTGTTAAAAAAGAAAGAAAACACAAAAATTACATGCATCTTTAGAGTATATATCTCTAAATTAAAAAAAAAAAATAATAACGGGGTTTCAAATGGGACTGGAATGAAATTTGATAAACATGCTCTCTTTCCCTCTCTCTCTTTCCTCGCCCACAGCATTCAAAGGCAGCAGGAGCATTGTGACAACATAGACAGCTAATTGCAAGGAAATGGATGTCTGATGCCATTAACACTACCCACTTTCCTTGGACATTTAAAATAAAAACAAAACACGCCACTAGGCACACAGTTCTCTCCCTGGGGTGGAGATGAGAGAGCGCCTGAACTACATGTGATAGATGTTAAGTCAGATTGCTTAATGCACTACTGGAGGGAGCTCAGATACACCTAAATGAGGATAGTATTTGAACCTATATGAGACAGAAAGAACACTTGCATCCTGCGGAGTATATATTCAGTCTTAATTTTAAGAAACAACTATAAAACTCCACCATTTCAATCCACTGACATTGTCATTTAAGTATTCTGAATAATTACAAATAATATGTCTAAAGAAAAATGACAAATAGCCTACTGTACTTAGGCCATACACAGGAAATTCTCCACAGAAATAAACATTTGTGACCCAAAAAAAAGTTGTCTGAAAAGTAAACTTTTGTCCCAGACCTGAAAATAGGAAACAGAATGCCTGACAATCACTCATTTAGCATTAGTAGCAGGGGAAATCATACAAAGCTGTTCCTTATTTCATTGAAAGTTCATACTCAAATTACTCAGATGTAGGGTCACCTGAAGAAAAGAAAAATATTAAAAATACTAAAAACGTTACTAAAAACATCAGAAACGCTTGCTCCCTTCTAATCATAAATGATGGATTTAAACTACTTTAAGAATTCAATGAACATATTTGTTTGGAAAATACACCTGCGAAATATCATCTTGCTCCCATTTTGAACAGCCATATACTAAACCTCCAAACAAGTTTGGAAATACCAATAGATTATTAATTATAGTGGGACTGTTAAGCACCGTTTCAATTATTGAACTTACCTGCCTAACATCTGCAGCATAACTTGAAATAATACATTCATTATAACTTACCTTCTTGTTTCAATATAGCACACATTGTTTTAAACACTTATTTTCACACAGTGAAACATGACTTTCACTAGATTAGACTGTATCATTTTGAATAACTCATTTGCCCTCTATTTTATTTAAGAAAAACAGCTTGACCATCTTATTGTTAGAAGTAAAAATTTGAAGTTATAATATATAAACACAGCAGATCATATTGTTATTGAATGATTTTTTTTTTTGTCAATAAGTTGTTCTACAATTCACTACATTGCCTTATTTAGAGGAAAATCGAGTAGCTACTTTTACAATTTGGGCTACAACCTGAATTCACTGAAATCAGTGGGAGTTTTTCCTATTAATTTTCGTAGCAGCAGGATTTGACCATTAACGTAATAACACAGCTAGTGTGAAAAAAAAATCCCAGCTCCAACCACTACTGGATTAGCAGTCTGCAATTAATTTGTACCATGTCAAGTTGCTGGATAAAATTAAACACCTACAAATCTAGTTATGAAACATATATAAAGTTAAAACAGATAATAATTAAAATTCTGACCTAACAAGATATTAAATTACTATTTGATGTATGTATAAATCTTAATAAGTAGCCATTAATTTAATAGTTATTGCCTAGAAAAAGTAGATAATATTTTTATAGCCAAAGTTTTTTTCAGTTTAACTCTGTGCCTTTTGCAGCATATCACTGAAATGATCTCAGCAGTAAATTGCTTGTGCTTGTCTGTTGATTGCAATGTGAAGAGGATGGTTGGGCCAGCAGCTGAAGGACTCTATTTATATACCTGGCTGGTTAGATTGAATGGACCTGCAGGAAGAACCAGCCCCATCAGAGCTTCTTCAATGGCTTCCATCTTGACCTTGAATCTGACCTTTGCTATGGTCCACTTCCATCTCCATAAAAATGAGCTAAAGGCTAGATTGTCATCTATTTGCTCTTTTATGTTTTCCTGGGATTGATGATATATTCCTAGAGCTGACTAAAACAGATTAATTATCACACTTTGGTGTGAATCACAGGAAAAGAGTTTGCAGTGCACAAGTGAATAGTTGTATGCAATTCTTCACAACGCTTAACTGACATTGTTATTCAAATCAGAAAACGCTGATCTCTAGAGTAACAGAGGGAAAGAGGTTCCCACCACAGAATGAAATGAAAGGTCAAACAGCTTAAGGGGATCAGACAAATAAAATATGCAAGATAAGCAATTTCAGTACTTGCATGGCTCTGATCTCGAACTGAGGCTCTTCAATCTGCCTCCACCCTCATTCTGAAGGTAGCGTATACAACAAATGACCAATTCACTGGTGTAGATACAGCATATTACCATACCAGAAGTGATAATGAGAATTTCTCTGCTTATGGATGCCAGAGTTTTCCAAATTTACCAAGGATTTATCAATGAGTGTTCCCATTTGACTCTTCTGAAGTTAATTCAATAAAACATGCACAGGTACTAATATCTGTGTCTCAAGTAATCATATTTTGTTTGTAAGAGAGGAAAATATGTTTTTATTTAATCAAACTTTTTCTTGTTACAGGTAAAATAAACATGGTATAAATTTTAAATAAATTCTGTAAATGAAATGTAACATACCAGCCTTGTTGCTGAGTAGATTATTTCTCATTTATGTTAAACATATTTTTTGAGAATTGCGATTTTTCTGGTTACAGCACTACAGACAGAATTGTACAGCCCTATTCCTTTTCTGAGCTATGCACATCCATTAAATAACTAGTTTGGGTGCCAGACTGCATTTGGGGGTTGAATGAGAACCCATTTTTTAAATATCCTACTAGGATCACTGCATGTTGGTACTCTTGGATTACAAGATAGCCTCACAGGAGGAAAGGAAGTCATGAGACTGAATCCCTTCAGAGAGAAGGTGCGTTGACAGCTTCACCACTTGCAGTCCACCCCTCCTTCGACTAAACCCCCTGCAAATCCCCAGCAGGTCAGCAGCAGAGCGAGATGCCCTGTGCTGCCCTGCAGCCAACACAGAAAACACAGTTGCCTCCTTGCAGAGGCTCTGTTTCCCTTTTGGGAGGACAAGACCAAAAAATGAAATTTGCTTCTCTCTTTCTACTTTTTGTATTTGGCACGTACTGCTAAATTGCTATAACTTTCCTATTTCCTCAATCCATTTCCCTTTTGTAGTTTGCTTCCTTCACTTATACATCTACACATATAATTTACACAAAAGCTTTTTAGGACCTGGTCTTCTATGAGAGCTCTGAAGCACCTTTTTAGTCTCCGACTATTAGCCTTAATACATATTGCACAATTACCTAGAGGCCTCAGCTAGGATTCAGTCCTTCACAACCAGCATCTTCAACTTTAGGTACTCACTTGGTCCTCTCTCATACAGGCTGGAAAGAGAGTTTCAGCAAAAGTCTTCTCCCAAATCTCAGCCAGTATAAAGCCACCAGTTACCTGCTTTCTTAAGAGATCACTCCAGCTTTGAGGAAAGACTCGTAATTCGTAGGCTCTGCCTCATTTCCTGTCCTTGTTTGTGACAATTGCGTGATGAAATGGAAGTCCTGTGTACTAGCAGTCAGTGCCTATGGTACACTGAAGGCTATTAAATGATTTGAGTTTCTCTGCATGTGTATTTGAGTATGTATGTGTGATCATCATTTACTGTACTGAAGGGGAGGACGTGACAGCAAGTTTAAGACAGATCAGTTGGTGGAAATGGGCTCATTCACCACTGGGGTATCACAGCTCTAAGGTAAAAATTCCTAATCAGTCCTATTTACCATGCAAGAGTTTAGTGAGCAGAGTAGATCTGTTCAATTAACTAGTTTCCTTCTGCATCTACTCTAAAAGCAGGGCAGCTACTTAATGAAGAGAAGGTCTTCTCATGAGATTTAATTGTGTTTTTTTTAAACACAATAATAAGCCTGGAGTGACCAGCACTTGCACTGTTTCTGTTCTCAATAAATGTTTCTTCTGGCCATCCCATGTCAATGAGATTCAGTACCTGTAAAAGTCAGCCTGGTAACTTTTGATTAGACTTAGAAATACCATGATCAACTTTCTTACTGCCTGCAGACAGGAATACCATGGATATGAACCTAAAGCTTTTTGGTATCTTTTCTCAACATTAAAGAAATGTGAGACTGACTTAGTAACTTGAGTTTGCGTAGTGTAGTCATAATAAATCATAAATCGCCCAGGTTCCAAGAAAAAGCTGCCAGCAGCATAAGGTATGCGCAATTCTACTCTCAAAGATGTGGCCTAAAAACTATTTGTTGACAGGATGTGTGACAGCAACTGGCAATAGAGTGGAATCAAGAGCAGCAGCAACGACAATTCGCTTGGGTCATTGATGCTGCTCTATAACTTACACCAAAGGCAATTCTAGCATCAGGTACCAAGTATTGCACAGTTTTTGATCTTTTTTTCCCAAAATCTGTATGAGCTATTAGTATGTTTATGTTTTGAACCTCACCACTAGATAGTTTCAGGTGATGGTTATGGTAATGTTCTCACAAACAAAATATGGGGCTGGAGACACCGTTTGACCGCAATAAATACTATAGAGATTATTTGCCTTGCAGATCTTTCTGCTGCTCAAAATCTTTACCATAAATTTGATACCTTGTGTCAGAAGTTGTCTCCTTTAATTTATTTAGATATTTTTAGCTACTCACTGATTTGAGCATGTTTGGAAAGCAAATTTCAGAGCCATCTGAATGAATAATTGTTATAACAAATTAAATGTTGTTATAGAAAGTACTCTTACAACTGCCCGGTCATGTATAAGGAAAAGGACTACCCACTACATCAGACCATTCACAGTCACTGCTCCAAAAAGTGATGGTGCCTTCATTTGTTCATTGCTTCTATGTGGCAACCAAATAATGGATAGATTTTTGGCATTCTCATATAATTTCTGAGAAGGATTAATGAGTAAGAAGAGGAAAAGGAACAAAGGATGACAAGTAAAACACCCAGTCTCTTTGGACCAAGCAGCACATTTCTAATCATGAACACTATTCAATTACTCATTAGGACTTCAAAAAAGTATTTAATTAGAGCTTCCTGGGTCAAATTTGGGTTGACTCAGCAGAAAGTATATCATTCTACACTTTTGTTCTGCCTTCTCCTATAAATTACCTGCAGAAGGAGTTAAACAATGGTAGCACTGTGGTACAATGGCCTACTTGTCACTTGTTGTCAAGGAAAAGGTGCTCATTGCTGACTTCTGTACTGTTTGCCATTAGATAAATAGACATACAAACTTCTGGCTATTCGGACCTTGCAATCTTTTATCCCCAAGAGAAAACCATTGATCTTTTTCATCAGAACATACGTCAAAACTAGCAGCAAAATACCCATGATTCCTGGTATTCTATTCCCTTGGGTTCTCTGTGCGAAGAGAGAGATTGATTTTTACTTTTTAGGGTGGATTTGCTCTTAAATTAGCCTCTTTTTTTGCAGCATTTCATTCTATAAAGTTGCAGTAATGGAGGAAAGCAGAACCAGCAATGTTAAGTAGATGGAGCAAATGGATTTTTTGTGTGTATCCCCCCCCCATTCAGTATTTTGAGAGGAATTCCAAGCAAGCAAAACTCTTTTGGGTCCAAAAGCTACAGGGTGTTTGTTGGCTTTAATATCATGCTACCAAATGCGATGACAGTACAAGTATCGACGATACTTGTGTGAGTTACTCCGCACTGAGTGGAGTGAAGCTGAGTGAAGTCTTGCCTTGCAGGAGGAGAAGCCGATAGCTCCCCGGAGGCCTGAAGGGGAAGGTGGGCGGCCATCGGCTGTAGCCTCGGGGTTAGCTGGGGGCACAGAGCACACAGGCAGGCACACAGGCTGCCTTCCCATTAGCCGCTGGCCCGTCTCCAAGAAAAGCAAGGCTTGCTCAGCACCAGGCACAGGAGAATGACTATTCACACGTGTCTGCAGAAACAGCTGTGAGGGGAAGGCGTGAGTTTACAGCAGCGTCAAACCGCACGTGTTGGCTGTCATACCCTAATGCTACTGTTCTGTCGGGAAAAGAAAAGGAAGCTGGAGAATCAGTCCTCATGTGGTTGTTTTCCATACGTCTGACTAAAAAAAAAAATGATCCTATTAGGCAATCTTGCAGAAACTTTTCGCTGACCATAAAAGGCTTCTCTTTCAGTATTCTAACTTGGTTAAATAAAACTGATTTTAGTTAATATCTGAAAAAGTTAATAACTCTCCTATTACCACCACCTCATCCAAAGAGACTAAACAACCTCTTTGTGATTTTTTTTACCTTCCCCTGTTATGAGGAAACACAAATTTCATCAGTATGATCTGCTCCAGATTTAAAAAAAAAAAAAAGAAAAAAGAAAGAAAAACAAAGCCAAAATAAATAATCTGATATGGCCTGACAATGTTTTCAAGATTCTTTCAAATCTCAGTTTATACACACTAAAATAGAAACATTTGATACTGTAATCAAGTTTATTTAAATAAATTAAGTGCTTCATAAAAAGAATGTCCTTGACGTACTGAAAAAATTTTAACTTTGCATTTTGTAAATTTTTTATTCAATACCAGCTACAAAATACTTTCAGTATGGAAAAAAAACGTGATCTTTGACTTCTGTCCCAGCTCTGTGCTTCTGAACCAACTTTCAGCAGTGTAAAAGCAAGCAAGAAAGCAAGGAAGAAATAAAATGATACCACAAATCAAAATGCTATGGGATTAGAGGACATTAGAATCTGGATGTTCACAGATTACTCTCTTTCTGTTTGAATAAGTTTATTTCTGCATATGTTCCCCAGATGTTTTATTGTAAACCTGGTATTGATGACTGTGCTAGCCAAGAATTATCATTGAACTGTGAAGAAATATTTTTTTGTGGATTGTGTGTGTCTGGATTTTTTTCTTTCTTTTTTTAAGATAGTCTTTAATTTGGGGGCAGGATTCCTTTATATCTGTGATTTCACTGTGCTTTATTGCCTGGATACCTAGTAATGCCCGCTATTGCTAAAGCACAGTCTTTTATCAAAAGAACTAAAAAATTTTAGGTTTTGGAAAAGTGGAAAAATTTCCTTTCCTCACTCCAGAAGGTAATGAATTATTGGCACTAAAAGAGTGGAGGGTAAATGAGAAATATTTTAGAATTCTGGCTGCACATTACTGTGGATGACCTGGTCTTCTCAATCATAAAAAGTGGAAGAAAAGAGGATAAAGTTAAAAAAAAAGAAAATCAAAAGTGTATGTGCCACTGTATCCAATTTTTGTATTCAGCACTTGAATATCTGACCTACAAAGTCCTGAATGCATTTGAAAAGACTGTGAAAGGGCATGAACTGATAAGCATTATACAGCTATGAATAAACACCAAGGAAAAGCAGCAGTATCTCTGTTACAACCTGCACGAGAGCCAAGATTCACTTTTGAACACTTACACTGACAGCGTCTGGAGTGAGAACCTCTCAGTTTTAGTTTTGCTCACATTCTTACTGAGCAAACACCAGTGCCGAGGCTTTTGGCTCTTAAAGTTAATATCCTGTGCTTGCCTATGCTGGAGAGCTGAAAGTACTCAGACATTCAATGTGAACTTTCCTTGAAAATAAATTCTTTATTAAAACCATAAGAAAACGTGGCTTGTTAATGACCTGGAGACACTCAGTGTCCATAACTCGATCTATAGTTTAAACTATAATCAGAAATAGCATTTGGCATCCTATATACAGTCGTTGTTAAGGCGGCTGGAAAATACATAAATATTCAAATAATTATGTCATCTAAGGTACTGTTTATAGTCACCAGGATCATTTATAAAACCCATGAAATTATGGGATTTGGTTTTTTATCTCCAATAACTCTGTAATTTGATTTTGTTTTACATCCTCACATTGTATGCACATTAGCTTTTTGGCATCCAGTGGCAACAACTTCCTAATAAACTGGATTCTGTGGCACTGTTTCAGGCATGCTTTAAACAGCACATTTAAGCAACTTTGAAATTCAGTGGTCTTAGAGACACAGGTGAATGCTGCCTCCAATTTTGTGATCTAATTGCTGTATTCAAATGCTACCCAGTCCTTCAGTCGCACCACGCACACTGGTCAGCTCAGCTCTGAATGACTAAAACTAAAATCTCACAACTTGATATGCTCATAATATACATCATAACTACATTTCCTGATTTACAGCTTGACTGCCTGGAATAGTCCAGGCTTCACCAAAAACCTCTAAAAATTGAGGGAATAATTATTTCATATGCAGTTAGCTTGAAGAATCATCTTGCTGTGACAGATGGAAGTGCACATCATATTTATGTACATGCATACAACGTCACCTACTTTTATGCTATAAATAAGAGAGAGTGCTCAGGGAAAACAGACAACTTTATAGTTGTGCTTGAGATTCACCATGACATGTTATGCCATTAGCTTTTTTAACTCCATCTGTGCCATAATAGATACCATTATAGGAATTCAGGTCCCAAATTAGAGGATTTATACTTTTATACACTTAGCCTTGAAACTCAATCAGTCTTCTAATGGCAGAAATTATTTCCCTCAAGCTATAATATTTGGGAGTCTTCCCAAACTGTGTACTGGGGATGACAAGATTTTGCTTCTTAATGGGCTCGAGGTAAATAACTACTTAGGGGTCACCAACTACTAAATCCATCCCAGCGAGGTGGTCGAGTGCTGAAGATGTGCCTCTTCTTGCTTCCCCAGGGTGCTCCTTTCCGGATTTCCTTTTGTATTTCCCCTGGGCTCCAAAGCAGGAGGTCAGAAAGGAGGGTGAGGGGGTGTCTTGTCAGGTCACTCGTGTTCATCACAGCAGGGGAACACCGGGCTGCACGGGCAGCGACCCAAGGATTTCCTATTCAGACACGGCCTCAGCATCCCATAGTAGGACTGTGGTCTTTTCCCCAGGCTGTTCAGAGGCTTCACCACAGCTGAGGTAAAGGTGACTCAGTAAAGATACGTGGTGTAATAACATGGTACACACATGTCAATATGTTCGTTTGCAGTAACTTTTATGAAGCTGAAAAACAACCACCACCCCCAAATAAAGCCAATGCAGGGAAATTCTGCTTATTCATCACAAACAATTCTGTTTGCGTTTCAGAATGCATAAAATGAAAATACGCATTCTTACCTTAAAATAGGGCTAACACTGAAAGTTATTTAACCAACTTCTAAAAAATTACCAAGTTTTAAAGAAAATCTCTGAAATTTCAGTGTCAGCTTGACATTGACTGCCTTGTGAAATGTGACTGACATAGGTGTACACATCTTGACATTTTGATGTTTTACAACTGTAGTGAAGTCTTCAGCCTAAATCACAATTATTACTACTTTTTCATAATAGTTAATACTGCTACTATACAAGCAGTCACAATTCACCAACTGCAATAAGACACTGAGAACAGGGATGAGTGCTTCCCACTGGATAAAAAAACCTACCAATTTTCAAAGCTGTGTAACTTTTGGTAGAGTTATGTGCAGGGCTGGTACGTACACACACACATAGACAGCTGAGAGTGAACCAGAATCCAGTGGTCAGAAAGTATACAGTATAGAACAGCCACACTGGGTCTGATGCTTCGTCCATGTGTTCCCTCCTAGTTCACCCTCCAGCTACCACGAGTTTAGCAAGACCAGTTAATACCCTGATCTATAATTAAGTTTGTATTTTTAAACAGTTTCATGACATATATTAACATTTTTAGAAGGAATGGTATGTCTACACATTAAAAATGGCATTTCAATACCTTGACTAGTGATATTGCTGATTAATATACTGGCATTTTAACACGCAAACTAGAAGTTTCTTATATTTGCAATTTCCTTGACTTCAGAAAAGCAAAATGAACAGCAAATATAGACAAAAATTGCTTAGGCAAATAGTTCCTTTTCCAACTGAATTTGAGGCACGTTGTCTTTACCATTCAACCGCCTAACTTAGATGTGCTTTTCAGATACTATACCGGTTATACACTTTACACTTACTATACTGGATGGTATGCTTTCATTGGTACATATTATATCTAAATTGTTTTCTGTTATATATAGTATTTTCAGTCATTAATTTTTTAGTTATCTCGGAATCCGCAGGCAGGTATCATTACGGAAAACTGATGATAAAACATCCTTATTATCTAGTGTGTGAGTATTTTAAAGCAAAACTCGTGTACATGCTAGAGATGTTATTTCATTAATATGATCCTTATGGGAAAACTAAGCTATTATGTTTGAAGAGTCAAGTATTATTCTGTTACAGAAATAGCTTTAATGAATTGGTTTTTTTTATTTAAGCCACGATGGACATATTATTCATTGAATGGTTTAATCTCAGCTACATTTTGATCTCCAGAATGTAACGAATGAATGCTGCAATCTAAATTTAGTTTGTTTGAAATGTTATGGTTCTTTGAAAAATCATCTGCTTGACCATTTATTTGAATGACCTATTTTTTGATAAATACTAAAAATTCTCCCCTATTCTAGATCTTTAATATCTTCCTTCTCCCAACAAGTCTTTTCCAAACTGAAGATTTTTATTCTATTTAGTACCCTTTGCACACAAGTCTTTCCATATCTTTTATCATCCCTGTCATCTTTCCAGGTCTGTTCTCTAATCCTGCTATACCCATTTGAATGGGTGGTGTTAGTCCACACTCCTTTCCCAAAAATTTCCTACAGTTCCCTTTGCCTTTTTGACTGATGATGAGTATCAAATCATTTTTTTCAAAGACCTATCCACACTGACTCCCATATTGCTTTCCTCAGTCCTGAGTTAAGAGCCCAGCACTGCATCTATATGTAGGGTTTTGCTTCCAGGGATACAGAAGTCTGCAACATGTCCATAAGCTTCTCTGCTGCGCTGAGAAACAAGAAGTCAGGGAAGAAACTTATTACTGGAGCATATTTTCCATTGCGCCTCAGCAGCTTTTGCTTCTCAGCTGACCCCTGAGTGATAAGACTAGAAAAGAAATAAACTCTGTTCCCTGCATTTCTCCTCTTCCATCTAATCACTGCACTTCAGTACAGTTTCCACAATTAGAGTGTGAGTGATCTTGCCCTCCTGCTTTTGAGGAAAATCCTACCGTACTGGTATTTTTCTTTGGGGATGCCCATCTGCAGAGGAAAGGGGTCAGGTCTGCAGAGGGCAACCTGAGAAGCAGGTTTTGGATAGATTCCCCTTCGCCAGGAATGGATTACTACTTGCCACGGCAAGGCTGTGCCCTCCCTGGTGTTCAGAGGGTGGAGGAAACATTATGCTCAACTTTTCTTCTTCTCCTCTTACAGAAAAGTAGCTGGTAAAGTAACAGGAGTGGTTTACGCTGTATGAGTGATGCACTGCCCACAAAGCACCTGCTGTACTGATTTGCAGACTGGGATATATGGGTAAAACCCATCCATCTATAAAAGCTCCCCCAGATCTGGGTGGCTTAGTTAGGCATTAGATATGGTCTATAATTCAGTATAAGCTGCAGTTACTAAACATTCTGGGGAAACCATGGGTATTGAATAAAGTGCAAAGTATTAGATACTGTTGCAAGGAAGGGGAGTTTGTCAATACTGTGAGATCAGGCTGGAAAAACCCCCAAACTTTCTATGATAGGTTTTTGTTAATAAACTTTGTGTGCTTATTTCCGTGTCCCGTTCCCCCCCTCTCCCCCGAGCATGAGACAGGGGGAAAAAGGGACCATTTGTATTACAGTTATTTGCAATCTAATTTGCCAGGCCAAAGGATAGTCTGAATGATCTAATTCTCAATATACTACAGGACCAGGGTGAAGTACAAATCATCTTAGAGGATCCAATAATTCTGTTTCAATTGATCAGCTTTTTAGGCAGTATCCTTCAGTTGAGCCTTTTCAGATAAGTAAAGTAAATTAGGTTGAAAACAAAATGCTGGTTTCTGAAATGTGGATTTCACAATGTATTTTTGATCTGATAGGAGCTTGGCAGCATTTCTTCTATCCGCTTGAGGCCTACTGAGCTGCCCGTACTGTACTCTATCAAAGCCCAGTTCTTTGCAGCTCAGTGAATAAAATACTGCAGTTTCTCCCATTGACTGACTGAAATAAAATAATCTATGATGCATGAACAAGTCTAAATGAAATAATAATATCCTTAGCAGTGAAAAACGGATTGGTAATACAGTAATTGAGCAGATTTATTGCCATCTCCTTGAGCTAGCCTGCTGAAACAGCCTGCTATTTTATTTAATCTCATATCAGAGGAATTACTGGCTGGTAATCCATTGTTAAACATCATTTAGAATGATGGATGAAAATGTCAGCTTTTCCAACATAATCAATTCATATCTCATTAGCACATATTATTTATGATTCTCATAATGGGACCTGCAGGGGTCTCCAGGGGGAAATGGAGACCTCAGCTGTTGTTGAAATGAGATGAGATATACTGTAGCTTATGAGTTAATAACTGCATATAAAAAATACTTCCCCACAGTATTGATTGTCCTTACCATTTTACAAATGAATTGAGTGCCTTGGCTTCCCCTCTTGCTGTGTACGGCAGCTCTTCCTTCTATTCATTTTGTTGCTCATAATTCAGTGAGAAAAATATTAAAAAGCATATAGGAAAGACTATTTTACAAATAACTTCTAAGACACCAGGAGGGGAGGGTAAGAGACTTTGAACGTAAAGTAATAAGAAACACTTTACTGCTCTGTTGCTGTTTGCTAAGGACTTTGGGCACTTTTTTCCCCCTCAGTCCCTATGAAGACAAATCGACATATTTTTCTAGCTACAGCACAGTTGCATTTTAAGGATACTTTCTACCGTATGCTGCCTCAAAGACCAATGAAAAGCAAACCTTGATTCATGGATTTAATGCAGCTGATGGTGCAGCAGTAATCATGGTCACAGTGTCAACTGCTGCCTCAATTAAACTACATTTGAGAATCATTTTATGCTTCAGCTCATAAACATCAATAAAGGAAAATGAGTAATAAATGACTGTCTAGAGTACAAAGGACCAGCTCATATTTCAGATGAAAATGAAGACAAAATGTAGCTTTTATTTGCCTGTGGAATTCCCATTAACTGCATCACTGACAGGAGGGAGTTGGATCAATAGTTGGCTGGCCGCAGAAAACAGTTTCTGGCTGTTCAGCAGCCAATGCAAAAGGAAAACTGTCATATTGTGATCTTTATCAGGTAATCTTCATTACACCAGACCAATGATATATGTATATGCTGGTCAGCTAGGGGCACTTCTAATTCCTGCTTCTATTTGTGGTCTGAGCGCAGTGTGCTCACAAATTATTTGTTTACAGCCGTGAAAAACCTTCAATGTTCATCTCTTTTATTCTTTTTATAGGTAATCCATAACCAGGAACTTTCTCTCAAGACTCCTTTATTCACTCAGAATTTTTAAAAAAGCAAGCGGTGTATCAAAACTTATCTTTCTTCCCGCTTAAGACGAATGTGCTAGTACCTTTTGTGGCTGTTATTGTTGAGGCTTGACTGAAAGATTTAGTGAGTATCCTTCAGTAAGTTCTTGGAGGGTATTTGTGCCTTATTCTGAACAACTTATTTGAACAAAGACGACTGCTAGCTGTGAAGGAAAAACAAACACCCTCTACGAGCTGTTAGCTTTCCAGGTGGCAGCTTGTATGTATGTATGGCAAACTATACGTGAAAGATGATCATCTCCTACTTTCCCCCACCCCCAACCTGCAGAGCAGAGATATTTTACTCCTTTGTAATGCTCTGCAATTCAAATAGCTTCATTCCAGTGTATGCGACGTGAGAATCTGTACATACAAGGCAGCAGCTCTGGCTCTGTTGGTACGTGGCTTTTGGACAAGCAGATTTTCAGAGCACAGCACAGATTTTTAAAACATCACCACTTTCAAATCTAAAATTGGAGGGAAAAGATCACTTCCTCTTCATTCAGTGATAACATGAATTGAATTATCAAATCCTCTACGCTGATGTAAAGGTAACCACATTGTTTTTACACTTATTCACAACTCCATTCTTGTGAACCACCATGGATACTGTTTCTCTGTTTAGTTTCCTGTTTAGTTTCCTGTTTTAATCTGACCCTGTGAAATCAAACTTTCCACTATGAAATTTAATATCAAGCATCAAAACAAAAAATCATGGTTCACAGCTAATAGTGAGATTTCATTAAAAAACTTTTAAATTCT
This sequence comes from Numenius arquata, assembly GCF_964106895.1. Taxonomy (NCBI): domain Eukaryota; kingdom Metazoa; phylum Chordata; class Aves; order Charadriiformes; family Scolopacidae; genus Numenius; species Numenius arquata. The sequence continues at coordinate 68,353,924 of NC_133579.1, read as the reverse complement.
TATAATCAACTTATACTTTAACTGTAATACACAATGATGCTTGACCTACAAACATATGCACCTGCATTTCAGGATGATAATTAAAGCTGATGTTTGTATACATAACATGGACCTTGCTGTTGTTCCTAAATGTTACCCCTTTCCTCTTCTCTCAGTCCTTGGATTCTGTCCTTTATCCTCATTCTCCTCACCCCATCACCTTTCTCTCAGTTTCTATCTTCTGACGTTTTCCCTCTTCTTCTCCAGTTCGTTCCCAGTATCTAGTTTTAATCCTGCCTCTCACCTTTCCTGCTACACATTCTCCCCCCTTTCACTTAATAAAGATAGTAATACAGAGTGATAAGATGGTAATAAAAAAAATATGCATACTGTATGTGACTGTAGTAACTACCTACTAGCACATTTTCCTTCAACATCATCCTGTTCCTTTTTAGTCTCCTCAGTTACCCTTGGCTCCTCCTTATCCTGTCTTCTGGCTGCTTACCCCAGTAAATCTCTAGTCTTATATACCACATATTTACTCTCCCCAACATGCTTATTTGCACTTCTAGTCTCTTTCTACAAAACCTTAATCTCTTCTGTCTCTTCAGATCTTTTTCCAGTCCACCTTTCCAGCTCTCCCCCTTCATGTCTCTCTTCGCTGCTTTAGCTTTCTTCTGCTTCTCCTCTAAACCTTGTCACAATCTGCTGATTCCTCCTTTCTCCCTTGCTCCTCAGGCTGTCTCCTGCTTTCTATTCTCCTTTTATAAACTAGTTTCCCTCCAGTTCGTTCAGTTTGTTCTGGACGAGGTGGCTGAAAATAATGCAAGGCACTGCCATCTTTTGAAGAGGCAGCTTATTTCCAGGTGTAAAGCTATTAGGGGATGGTGCCCACCTCATCAGACAGCAGCCTGGAGGTGGCAGCTTTTGTGAATAAATGAAGGTTTGTGAGTGTTGGAGCCAGAATTGAAGATCTGACCTCAGAAGACACAGTAAAATTCATGAAGTTCACAACACTCTCGTGAACTCTCACGGTTAAACCAGTTTTACAGAATGCAAACAGCAGCGATCGTGTGTTGGTCTTCATATTAAAAACAAGTATACTTTAGGGCAGTAAAAGGTGTTGCTCAAAGGAACATGGAAAAGATGTCTAACTACAAACTGTTTAAATTTTTTTAAATTGCATAAACATTTTTTTCATATTAATAAAATTTTATCAACATTTTAATGTTATTATAGCCTGAACAGTTTTTAATTATGTGGATCTTTTTATATCCTATTATCACAGTACATTTTAAAACACTGAAGTCTCAGTTTTCCATAACAGAATGCAGAGAATTTGTTGAAAAACGTCTACCCAGCCTAGGTTATCTGTGATAACACTACCACAGGGAATTATGGACTCTAACGTATGGCAAAAGGACTATTCTTCATTCACATTCACAGTGATTAAGAGAGAATATTTTGAGCAAACTTCCACACTAGAAAAAAATATCTTAAATTTACTAATACATTTATCCCTAGCTAAAGATACTCATACAAAATGAACTTCTTTTAATATAGGGTTTCACTTTCAGTCCAAATCTCAGCAGTAAACTCCAGAAAAGGAATGGGGATATATGTCATCAACAAAACACAGAAGTCAGGAAACAATGTTGGGTTTTCTGACCAAACCATCCCTGAAATGCTTTTTCACCAAAAGTATGAAAATAACATTTGGGTAATTTGACTCTCATTCATCTTTCTCAAGGGAGAGAAAATAGAGTAAAAGGACATAGTTTATGTTACTTCTCCCACACACAACTGCAGTTTTCCTCTTTTCTCTGAAAAAAATGCTTCAAGATCCCAAGGATTTGTTCTATCAGTTACAGCAACACTGAGACAGATACTGCTCTTGGCAGTCCACATGAGACGGTTGTAAAGATGTCACTGGCTGAAGCCATCGTGCTTACCCAACCCATTTCAGGAAGGTAGCACCACTGGAGCCCATCTGCTGTTCCTATCATTAAAAAGTATATCAGCAAGAGGAGAGGCACAGTCTAGCTTTTCCAGTAATCAGAATATTTTTTCCTCAAATACTCAGATTTTTTTTAAAAGGAATGATTTTCATTTCTCTGAATTTGATTTTGCCAATACTCTAAAGACTCCCAAACCACCTAATGGTTCAATCAAGTTGTTCCTGGCTTTTTAGCACAATTGTGCTTTGCCAGCAAATGAGTGACTTCCAAGAAATATGAAATTCGACTTCAAAAAACAAGGAATTTTAGTCTGATCCTTTCAGTTGAATTTCCTTTTTTTTTTAGGCTAACCACAGGGTAAATCAAAAAGCTCCGCATAGTTTCCTGAAAGGAAATACTGTTCAGCACCGATCACAGCAAGACAATCATTAAACCCAAATGTCAATCTGCCACAAAGAGGGACGAGGTTTTACATTAGCACAAATTGAAAATATATGCCAATAAAAAATTGCAAAATGAGAAACATTGTTTAGAATCAGTGGAAGTCAGTGGCCTGTTTTAACATGTTTTTATTTTGCTTTTAGTGTACGAGAGTTATCTGTAGAGGTAACCAAAACGCATTATTGAGAAAAGATGGCACTAAGAAAGGGAAGTTACCTTTTTAACTCCTATGAAAGTAGACATAAGCTCCAAACTGAGCCATCAGAGAACATTTTTTTTATAGTTCTAAAAGAATAGATAGTCAGAAATTGAAAAAGGGCTGCTAAAAAAAAAAAAAATGAAGAGGAAATATGACAGAGGATCCACAATGCAGAGGTTGCAACACATGTCGGATGAGGGTGGGGATCTGCCAGATGAAATGGAGTAATATATTATTCCTTTGTGGGATGTTTTGTTATGCTTTGATAAAGACTCCAGGGCATTGCTATTTTTCATAATTTGCTATATGGCTTATAATTAATGCTAGGTTACCACTTTATCATTAGGCTACAGAAATAAAGGCATGTGCTTTTTCTTTTATAGCAACAGCTGATGCTTTAATTAATTTTTGAAAAAGTGGATGGGTGAAAGAAGATCCTGATAGTGCGCTTTGAGAATACTAAACCATTGCCCTGGATATGTTCAGTGTACAGCTAAGATGCAGATGAATAGCATTTTAAGGTGCAGTTAATGTGATAAAGGTATTTTTAAATATTTTCCAGGTGGTTGAAGAATTTAGTAGCATTCTGATAAATATTTGTGCTAAAATATTATTTTCTGCACTAATATAAACACACAGTATAGCAACAACCTTGATAATTACATTCATTATTTGTATGAGCTCATGATACTCTAGATATAATGTAGGACAAGTGTCTCATCTCGCTGACTTTATAAACAAACATTCTAGTTAAAAATATTGAAATATAAATATTTACTACCCTTTACTCTCTATATAAATTAGTTTCTGGCTTCTCCACCCCTTTTTGCACTTAGTGGATATGTAGTTTGTTATATTGAATGAAAGCACAGGTATGCACTGCTTTATGCTAGGAACTATCAATAGTACGTACCTAATACATCATATTGAATGAAAGACTTCATAAATCAGTTATACAAGGGATCATACAATGCTTTTAGCGAATTTCCAAAGAGTCATAAAAACCATAAATCAATGTATTTTTGATTAATCAACTCACAATGTCAGCTTTTGGCAATAGTTATCTGTTGTGTCCTTCTTACTGCATGTACACTAGGGAGACGGCTATCGTCTGTCAGAGGGAAGCTTAAGCAAGAAAATAGGGGGAAAAACCCTACTACACTATCCACATGCCTCCCAGTATCTATTGCAATGGGGCAGTAGATCCGGTATGCAACAATCTGACCTACAGTCTAGAGTTTACAGTGGAAATAATGGAAGTTTTGAATGGAGAAGTAAAAGAGCAAGCAAACCCTAACTCTGCCAAAGTTTACAGAGTCCTAAACATGCACTGAATTAAACGCATAGTCAAATCTTTCTACCATTTCATCGTGTTCTTTAGATAAACTGAGCACTGAAGTCAGTAGAATCCCAGCTTACCCCAGTAAGTAGAATCAGTCAGCTCCCTTCTCTGAATCTAACGCTATATGGATAAAGGGAGTAGAATCTCAGATTTGCCTGCGTGTTGAAGTCTACGTGCCTGCATTTAGAAAGGAACCACCGCTGATTCATTTTTCCAAAGAAAATGCTGTTGAAGAGTGAAATCCCATGCACATCGTAAAAGACATTTGACATCAATATTTAATTTTATTAGTTATACTACAGGTACTCTAGGGAACCTGATGGAAAGCCTTCTTAGTATTGATTAGAATTCAGGAATCCCACTGCTCACTGTTCAAAAAATTATTCAATTACAATTAATTTTTCAATTCAGAATAATTTAAAATTTATCCTGATAATTTAATAAATGTATATAAGGTTAGAACACATAGGGATTTACAATTCTGATGTGGAAATGCTAACTACAAGTTACTATGATTTTTAATTTGCATAATCAATTTTTTTAATTCATTCTATTTGCCTGTACAAGATTACAGTGATGGTATGGTTTCAACATTTTGTGAAAACTTCAGAATTACCACTTTCACATGTATAATGGTGAAAGATGACTATTAGTGATAATGTGCTTTCTCATTTTCACACAAAAGAGACTTAAAAGCAATAGTAACGAACACATTGCTAATCAAAATGCAATGAATACATAAGAGTCAATATATCTAACTTTGAAAAAAAAAATCATTCTATCAGCTTTGTCATGTCAGAAGCCTCTAGACATCTATCTTCTCTGTGGCATGCAGTGGGTTCCTTTGGGCTATCCTCAATTTATAAATGTTATTTACTTAATTATTTTCAGTACACTATGGTTCTAATAAGGAATCACCTAGAACAAAAATGTCTACGGAGGGATTAGGATTCAAAATAGATAACAATGTTTATTTTAAAAGTCTCATGAACTCAAAAGTAGAACAGATAACAAAGTCTTTTAAGAGCAATGATGTTAAAGCTCACAGTTACCTGGATTTACCACGTAAAATTTTTTATGTAAAAATATTTGATGCTTTCTTATGACATGCAATGCTGGAGTGGCAGATTTAGAGCACTGTATAAAAGCAGGCACTGGCATTCAGGCATTCAGTGTTGGAAATAGTCATTTGCTTTTTCTTATGAAAAACCCAAACAGATTATTTCTATATTGCTAGCAGTGGAAAACTGTATTACAACTTACTCTTCCCACCTATTTCAGGTAGCTCAGACAACAGATCAAGTGAGACATCATGGCAAGTAAAAAGCTGAAAAGAAGCAGGTATGTTTTGCAGCCTTCCAAAAGGGAAAGACAGCAGGAGTTAAGAGACTCCTTCTGGACACCTGTAATTTTAAATTTCTCTTTATCAATCCCATGGTCCTACATGAAAGACTCGGCACCCCATAACAACATCAGCAGGTAGTTTGAGAATTAGGACAATTGTGTGGGATTTATCCCTCCTGATCCTGCCCTGTCTTACTGCTCAGCCCTTCTGGGAGGGAGAGGAGCTGTTCCTGTAAAACAGAAAAGACCTAAACCAAAATTTTGTGCAGCCAAAGTAGCTGGTCCAAGATAAATGACACAACTGAAAATGATGACCATGTAAATCCTATGGAACTTCATCCAGGCCATGAAGGCAGGCTGCATTTTAATTTACAATATTTGAGCAATATATTTGAAAAATTTAAATTGCCAAATTTTGGCAACTCACCTTATTTAGGCAGCTCTGTTACTTTTTTTTTTTCTGTACTTTCAAAAGTGCTGAGTTGTAGCTTGCAAGAAGTGAAAGGAAGAGAGTGAAAGCAAGGAGGTAGTCAGTTACAGATAGAAGACTTAAGAGGAGTACTTAAATGAAGAATTTTGCTTTTGTAAACTTTACATCAGGTAATGAAAAACCATTGGCTTGTGTGCATATTTTATTACAGTGGTTTGAGGTTTTAGGCCCATACTTTGTGGTTTTTTTCATAACTATGCATTATTTTCAGATAATATAACTTTTTTTTTCAAAACACAAAATTTTGTTGACAATATCTTAGGGAACAAAAAATGACTAAAATATGCATTTTCCAAATACTTTAAACTAATTTGCTAAAGATCTAGTCGAAATGAAATAAAATTATTACCACATAATGGGAAGGATTCTAGAGTTATTTTAAGGATATCCTCTAAACACTCAACAATTAATTGGCAGCTGAAAAGAAAATGAACAAATATATACAGGAAATGGATTCACTTTTAAGTCAGGGGTGGGTTTTGGACAGGAGGGATAATGATGGGTTGTTTTTTTTTAAATTTACCTAAAGTGAACATGCATGGTAAGTTTTTCAAAGCAATGTTTTGGATGAAGACTTTGCATAAACCTGCTAAAGCAAGCAAAACCCTGGCATGTAGGTAAAAATCTGACAGGATGTTTAAAAAGGCAGCCTTGCATATCTGGATATAATATAGTGTAGACAAAAGCACATATCAAATAGTGCAGTGGGGCAAGGATTCCATAGTGCTATTCTTGCTGTGCACTGGGCAGGGACTTTTCATTTCACACATCATCATTCACAGTTTGCTGCAGTGACTCGACACAGTCAGAACATGTCAACAACACACAAAGTGAAATATTTCGGTGTGGTTTTCCTTTGGAAAATGAGGGACGTGGGATTTTTATTTCAATTACATTATGTTACAGTGAGAAGTAGGAAAAGAAAGAATCATATTTTCTGGTTTGGCAATGGCCAGCCACTTCAGAAGCATACTCTAAAACCTACTGTCAGCCAGGACAGAAATAGGTATTTAAGGGTAGAAACAACATATATGATTAGACAGAGAGATTAAAGTTGCTGGCCAACCTTACTCCTTTTCTGATATCCACTAATACACTGGGTTAAACAACAACAACAAAAAATTACTGTCCCATAATAAAAAGCAATTTCTGAGCTTAGAGCAATAAGCAGGTTACATCTTGCCATTTTCACCCAGGACAATACAAGTGTTGTTTAGAGGAAGGAAAAAGGCAATTGTGTGACAAAAAGGTAAAAATAACCTCTAGTCAGACAAAATACAGTTTGTGTATTCTTAGTCTGAGCTCTCTCCCTTCTCACCCCCAATCCATCTCAGTCGATACCTGGCATTTCTAAGAGTGAGAGTAGCTGCTGTAACACACAGAAGAACAGCACCAAATTTTTTGCAATACGAACAGCTGGCCCAGGGCAAAGGGCATTCATGTGGTCATGAAAAACAGCTGAAAGCACAGGCTTTGAATAAGAAAACTTCTGGCAGACCCCATATTTGAATTGGTGTTTCAATTTTAAAATGGTTTTTAGTGAAGCATTTATATTAGTTGTTGCTATAGCTTTGTGGCTCTTTATGCCATCTTAAATCAGATTTTGGAAGGTAGATATGAAACAGTGGTATCAAAAGCAGCTTAACATGCACCATGTTCATAACAACACACATTTGAACCATTGCCAGATGGAGGATTATAGCAGCCTAAAAACCCCAAAACTCAAATCCAGAACAAATTCTGGATTTATCTTTTTTTTTTTTAATTTACATTACAAAAATTCTAAAAATGTTAAAAACAATAAAATAAACCACAATGTGCCAATCTCTAGCTCAAAACTGAAGTCCCCGGAATAGTATTTTAAGAGTAAGGGAAGACTCAGACACCAGAGCACACCGAATTACAATTGTCTACAATTGTCCTGGGCACACTTTTCAGACAATTATCAATAGCAATTCAAGGAATATTCTTCTTAACCATGAATCTCCTCAGAAACACATCTCAAGTCATCTAACATCTACCACCCAAATTTTTCAGTCACATAATCAACACTAATTAATACTGTAGTGGCTACTAAAAACAGCTTTTAGCATTTTGATGCACAATTCCTTTCTAAACTCTTTTAAAATGAAAATTATTTGGTGGAAAAGCATGCTCAATGTTCAGTTCTGAATAGCAGTCATACATTGGGTTTTTTTTTCCTATAGCAAGGAGGTCTTTCAAAGCATTTCAAATATTAATAATTAATCTTCACCCCTGTGTGTAAATACTAAAAAAGCTTATACACAGTGAGCTTGTTCCAATCTAGACACGCAGATCTAGTCATAGCAAATTTGAACTCAGGCACTTCTTACTCTCATTGCTATGTTCTAGCTAATTATCTAATTTCCCATCTCTTTAGCATGACGAATGCCAATGAAACTGATAATAGAATGAATGGAATAGAATGATTTTTAAATGCATGTTTACTGGACATCTCACAGGATTAGTCCAAAACAGAAATCTAAAAAGTAATCTTTTACGTTGTTAAAAACCTGAGTCTTTACTCCCTTTCCTATAGTCTCTGCTTATCCACGAATCTGGTATTTATTCATTTATTTACCAACATTCTTCAGCTCAGACTGGCCATTTGAAAATGAAAAGAAATTCTGTGATAGGATCACTGGGAAGGAACCTCCAGCCAATTTCCACTCTAGTGGAGGACTTAGACCAGAGATGTATAAGTTGTTATAACTCAAGAATTAAATGCTACAGCATTATTGTCTCCTGTCTTGACTTGTTCTTTTCCTCTTGATAAAATACAACATAGAGTGCAATGGGGACAGAACACAATTCATTGGTGTATGAATTAATACTTTCTAATCCCACACAAGTACTTTGGTGCTACCACATTGTTCAGGTAAAAACTGACTACTAATTTGGCAGGATTGCTAATGTTAACACTTGGTTTATGGCATTGATGATAAAAGCTTAAATGCAGTATGACCTACTGGTTTTAAGGAAAACTTTCAAAAACTATAGATGAATAACATGTTTTCTTTGACCCTACTGAAAAAAAAGTTATTTTTTATATGTAAATCAATTACCCATGAGCTTCCCAGAATATAAAAACATTTGACAGCAATCATGATATTCCAAGCCAAAATTTACTTTAATCTGAAAAACAAACACTTGCAATGCAAGCACTGTAGGATGTGCCTCTTGCTCCTTCCCAGACAAATTCCATACAGTTTCACAGAAATTGTATTGGTCTATAATTCCAATAGATTTTAATTTGCAAATACTTCCACAGAATAAATGCAAATACCTAGAAAGTTCCCTTTGTGTGCTGTATAATTTGAGATTATTCCCTATAGAGCCCTGCTCAGTGCAGCCCTACAAGACTTTCCGTGTGATTAAAACCGTAAGCAAGTGAGGGCACGCACTGCCGAGCTGATACCAAGGAATCCTCCTCCTGTTCACCACGGTGGGATCTCAGTTCCAAACTGCCAGTCACCAAGCAGGAGGGGTGTCAAGCATTTTGCTAAAGAAATTGAGGGATAGTGAGACAAATTCATTGTTTCAGTCCTTCGTTTTCCTCTAGCAAGCTCAGGGGTGGATTTCGCACAGCTTTCCCTCCAAAGGAAGGCAGTGCAGGTATAAGCATTGCTGGGTTGATTTGGTAGCACTTTCACGCTCTCTTCAGAGAACTGAGAGATAATCCGGTTTGAGAGAGAGAGGAATTTTTACATCATTTACAAACTCATTAATTTTAGCTTTAGATTAATAAAGCATAGTGTAAGCATATAAACTGGAAGTATTCTATATATATATATATATATTTTTTTTTTTTTACTGCTTATAAGAAAACAGCACTGAAGCTTGAATTTTTTAAGAAACTATTCCTTGCCACACTACCAGGTGCCAGAGGTTAAGAGTACTGTCTGCTCCTTAAAACACCTTGGAGATGTCAGAAAAGCTGAAGCCCTTAGAGATTTCAGATGCTTCCACTTGAATGTCTATCCAAATAGTGATTAATTACTGGTTATTTCAACAGCAAAAAAAACCCTACCTGTAACTTAATAAATGCCTGTTAGTGAAAGACATGGTTTAGCAGTGATATTCTGAGCTCGTAATTCATATATACTATATGCATTTTATTATTACAATCACTAGGGAAAATATTTTTCATTAAACTAAAATATCAACTTTGTCAGCAGTAAGTCCACACTGTATTCATGGCATGTCAAATATTTTCATTTCTTCCTATTATTTTCCATTGGGTAGAACAATTCAGTGTTAAATCTGTTTGCGCTGTGTTTCCAGATTGTAGGCGCTCATTCTCCACTGTGGAGGGTTTTTTTATTTTAAGAAAAATAGAGAGAATTCCCTTCTCTGAGTCGCAACTCCTTTGAGCGCAGCCCTGCTCCTCTACGTTGATACAATGCTGCCATCACATGGTTCACATCTGGAACCGCGCTTGGGAAGTAGAAGGTTTCCAACCCAACACAGCTGCACTCCAACTAAATACTCAATTGTACAGACCCTTAATACGCACTCAGATACTTAATAGGCAGGTACCGGTGATGCCTCTTATATATCTAATAAGACCCCAGCTTTCAGAATTTAGAAATTTAGAATGCTTTCTGTCTTTTACAATTGCCAAGGGAAAGTTGCTAATACTACAAACCACACATCCCAGCTGCTGAAACAAGAACACAGGCAAAAAAAAAAACCCAAAACCAAACTCCAAACTCTTTTTTTCTTTTTTTTAAACTTATACTCAATAACTTCATGCTGACAGTGATATCAATATCAAGCACTTGTAGGACTATACCTAGCATGAATCTTGTCAAACACAACTTCCCTAATTTAAAAGACCACCTCATTTAATTTGTCACAGCATGACCACTCAAGCCTTACTTTAGGTAACATGTCAGATTTTCTTTATTCATCACACAAAAAAGGGAGAGATTGAATCAAACTAATCAAACTTTTGTAAAAAACACTAAGTACTGTAAATCTTATTAATCCCGAATTCATAGGAAGATTCCAGCCATAAGAAACAATGATTCCCAAATCTTTCTAAAACCATTCACAAGACTGTAGGCAGCTACATGAGGATGAGAGATGCAACAGAGCATTTATCAAGAAAGAAAAAGGAAGACTAAAGAAAATCTAGACGATCAGCTCAGGTACCAAAAATGAGCATTTGATCAAATGGACCCCAACCGCCATCTTTACAAAGACTAATTACAAAACATATAAAGAAATGGTGAAATGTTCCTACTTTGTGCTTTGTGTCAGATACTTACCTTGCTAAAGATACAGTTACCACTTGCCCTTGGAACACAAGTGAGGAGATAGATACTGATGCAAGCAAGAAAAGTTGAAGTTTGTTAATGGCAATGGTTTGCTAAGTGTACTTTACAGGGAGCAGTACTTTCTCAGTTAGTTACTCAGGGAAAATTGTGTGATGTGAGCCATCATGGAAATGAAAGGGTTAATAAACATAAGAAACTATCTTAAAATAAAATATCACAGCGTCTGTGAGCAAAATTCTTGAAACATTCTCATTTCTTCTGTGTTTTTGTGGCACCTGCAGAAATAACTGCAGTATTACCACAATATTATGGTAATCCTTCAACTATTCCAGCAAGTTATATGACCTTGTGTTCCAAAATTCACCAACAATTTTATCTTTCCAGGGCATACAGCTCCTATTTGAAATTAGACAACAGTTAAAGACTTGGTTGAAAGAGACATTTTTCCTCTGTGACCACTATTGCAGAAAAGCATAGAAATGCCAAGATGTTTCAGTTATTTGATATTTTGAAGTTGAAAGGAATATAATCCATTGGCTACTTGGTTATTTTTGAGGCAGCAATTAAGCTGCATTAGGACTATGTGGGGGAGAAGAAGGGAAAATCTGTACTAATATCAAATGGTTTGTAGTTTAACAATGTGCCATCATGTTCTCACAGTACCAATAACATTAACTTTCGCACACATCACTCTGTCTACGAGTTAATGGAAAATGAGAATTGCCTAGCACACCTATTGGAAACTACCGCCACAAACACTGTAATTGAAGGTCAAGTCACGATGCTAACAAAAATTTCACTCACTTTTTCTAATCCATCATGAGAATTTTATCAGCTTGAGAAACATGTGGATGATCCTACTCCATAGCCCGCAGTGAACAGATCAAGAAGATATCTGCAGATATTATGGGTTGCCTTGTACATTAGATGAAAGTGCACCTGGGCAGTTTCCAAGTTTTTCGCAGGTGATTATGAAGATGGAGGAGAAATGCCAGTGATTCACTGCTGCTTCTACTTTCTTTGTAATTTCTACTTTTTCCTTAAAATTATCTAAGATTTCACAGTCTATAATTTTTATAATCGGTGCTTAGAAGCACTATAATGTATTCATAAAGCTAAGTTACAATAAAGTACTGATACCTTTTTTTTCTATTGCAAATGTAAGCTATAAAAAGATACCATGATAAAGCAGAATAAATCATCATGGATGTCATTCATGTTATCCACATAACTAAGTAGCAAGTAGAGACTCGGCTGAGACTGTGAGAGCTTGCTTCAGGGCTCGTGAATAAGGAAGTGACCTGTTATTCCCAGTTGATTCCCTCGATTTTTTTTTAAAGTTGGATAATTTATTACGTCTATTCCTACCTCAAACAGAGCAGTGAAAATAACATTTTCTTATGTAAATAGACTGGACAGATTACAGGAATCTTGCTAAATATTGATTTTGTGAAGACAGAAATTCAAGACAGTTGTTTGAATTGTATTAAGTAGTGTCTTATACATTGATTTCAAAAAGTGAAAGTGTAATGGTATGTGTTCAAATAATATGCTCCGTATTAAATAATGATTATGAGCATAAGATAACTGGACTGTATTTCTGAGGGCAGGTGAAACACATCTTTGAGAAGAAAAATGGATGATATACTCCCCTAAAACACTGCTTGTCCTGTATTTCCTTCTTCCGAAACAAACATACCAGCAAATCCAAAAAGCATCACTTAGAGCATATTCTAGGTAAAGCCCTATAGCCTTACCTACCCCCAGGTGGCCCCCAGAATCCAGACACATTTACATTCACATTGTTCAGTGCTACATCTTCAGGTCATGCGGACCTATGCGCCAAACATCCTATACTAGGGCCCTGGCCCAGCGAGGGGAGAAAGAGAATAAATAATAATCTTCAGTCTTTCAGTGACTGTTCTTCTTTTATGAGATAAGCCCAGCCAGCAGGTGCATTGGTAAGTGGCCTGAGCCAGGCTCCATTCCTGCCTTCCTACTGTGAGGAGAGATAATAGATCCATTTTATTTTATTTACCCAGCACAGTGTAGCCTTTAATTGCCCTAAAGAAGCAGAGGATTTTGTTCTTCCTCTCTTTCCTTCTTTCTCTCTCATGCTTTGATCCGATCCCATCTTGTCTTGAAGAAGTCATATAAGTTGGCAGCTTCCTATAGTAATGGCTATTGTCATAAAGACAATGTTTTCATCCACACAATTTTTGATCAGGATCACCATGATTTCAGTACATTTTGAGTAATGTAATTTTGCTATGTGGGATAGTAAATCCATTCTTATCCGCTTTAAATGAATACTGGAGAACTGTACTGATGTGAAGTCATTTGTTTTGGAAAAAGAATTGTGAAAAACATCTTTAGTTTTTCTTCACTGTTATGATGAAAATAAAACTATACAGATAAATGATTCATGAAATTTGCAAAACTATTTGAACGACTTGTCTTTATTTGTAAGTGTTGCAGCTCATGCAGCTTTCATGGAAGCTGGGTACCAAAGCATTACTTACAAGAGCTCTTCCTTTCTTACATGTATTCTTGTCTTTATTCTGTCTGTTATTGGGTTTTTTGTAGGTTTAGCTCAAGCCATAATGTGAAAAACTTTTAAGCAATGTTTGGATGGGATTTTCTGTGTATTTAATACATGCTCCCATCAGGGAAATGAACTTTCCATTATTAAACTCAACAGTTTATAATGACTTTTTATCTTTACACATAGAATCTAGAGTATTTTCTAATAGAAATCTTCACAAGTCTTTAATTGGCTTTGCTGAATGCCTTTACCATTTCTATTTTTCCTCAAAGAACCATTTTAGAGGGGTTGGGATACTTGTAGTAGTTGAAGATGAAGGAAACAGCAGAATTAAAATCCTCCAGCTCCACTTTGTACCGCAAGCAAAGGTAGTGCCATTACACTTTGGTACCCCACAACATCCAGCCTCAAAGGATTGCTTTGAACAAATCTCCAAGAAAAGTCTATCAATTCTGACTGTCACCAAACCAGATTTTAAGTCTTTGCACACTGTCTCTGCTGTAACACAAAGCACTACAATGAGCACAGAGACTACCTCCCTTCAACAATTTTTAAGAAGAGAAGTGACGGAAACCAACAAATTCATGAGTTCTGCATTTGAATAGGAAGCTATACATACTGCTAAAGAGCTCTGCATAAAATCACTGTTGCCTGTAAAGAACTAAAGCATGTTGCTTCTGTTCCTGAGAATATTCTGAACATTAGGCATGTGATGAATGAAAAACTGGTAACTTAAAAGAAGCCTCACCATTGGCATAATTGAGAGGAACTCAATCCAGGAGACCTTCCATACATCCAAGCATTTGCAGAAGGAGAATACTGGGTAAATGCTGTGTTACTTCTGCTCACAACAATGTGGAACAAATACTTTTGTTCTAGGTCATAGTCTTTAATATAAGAGAGTCTTGTGGGAATGTCATGTGCTTTCAGTCATTCCAGGCATTCAAACTTTTAGGTATTGCTTTTCCATTCTTGCTTTTTGAACCGTCTCCTACAGTAACCAGATGCTAGGACATTGGTCTAGCTCTCGCTGAGTTTATAAGATATTAGAAAACCCGTTGTAATTGTAGCAGCTTAAAAGCCTTGACTGTTACTGTAAGTACCACTCCAACTAAATTTGGTAACAGTTTTTCAAAACAAGTATTTTGAGAAGGCCCTGTGGTGGAGTGCATTGTTCTGACTAATTTATGCAACAATAAGGCAGCTTTTTTAATTGATAGTGATTAGCGAACTTTCTAAATCTGTAAAACTTCAGCAGGCTTAAGCTTCCCATAAATACCAGTGTCTATTTTGACACCACAGCTTCCATTTAAAAGAAAAGCAAATACATCAGCCTGCAGCTGCTGTAAACATCAAAAAAAGGGGGGGTGTCCCGGTTTGAAGTGAAACCGAACCAATTTTCTGTTCTGTAATTTTACATCTTAGCTAGGCCTCTTCTAATTGTCTGAAATTAACGGCATATTGTGGAGAAAACTGCTCGTTCTCAGAATGATCAGACCAATGTTTGTGCTCCATGCCAAGGAATGGTGAGCAGGGAGGCCCTTGCTTATACTTACTGCCATAACAACCAAAGTCAGCCAATTTCGTTATTTGCCCCCTTAGAGGGTCGGAAACAGAAAAACGTAGAGGGGTCACATCGGTGGGGAGGAGTGGACAGGAGAGGTGACCCAAACCTGACCAACTGGGCTATTCCATCCCATCTGCCCCATGCTCAGTATAAAAGCTGAGGGATCAAAGGGTCAGCCCCCTTCCTGCGATGGCTGACATCCAGAGAGGACTCTGTTCATCTGCCTTTGATCCCGATCCATGTGTTCCTGACTCCAGAGCTAGAATCCAGTTCCCATCCGTCGCAGAGTCCAGTCTGGGACTTCCCCAGTGCCTGCCGGTGATGTGACTGTCATCCTGGGAGCTTGATACGGTTTTATATATATTGTATCTATTTCATTATTTTCTTCTTTATTTTTATGTTAATATTAATTCTTCATTAAAGTAGTTTAGTTCATTCTAAACTTCTGAATCTCCTTATCTCTTTCTCTCCTCTCTCCTCTTTTGGGTGGGGGGGAAGAGGGGAGGAAGGGCCATCTGTCAGTCTTGTTTTGGTAAATTCGGCCGAAACCACGACAGGGGTTTATTCCACCTACAGTGCAGTAGGAGTGTCTCCCTACATCATTGCTTAAGGACTAAGTTGCAGGCTTTTTTGTCTGGCCTGCTCCAGCCAGAAAGAGAAAGCTAAGATTTTTTTTAATCAGAGCATTATCTAGAGATCAACTATATATCTCTGGCTAAAATCTTGACAGAAACTTATCTAAAAATCAATGATCTAACCAGGCAAGAAGCGAGGGAGAGTGAGAAGACGTAAGTTTTACTTATCCTTTCATTTTCCTGTCTGATTATGATCACTGCCTGTTTTGTTCCTAAATTTGATTAAACACTGCTTCTGTAAGGTACAGCTGCTTTATCTGTTTCCTAGCAAAAGTTCTGGGAATTTGAAAATTAAATACAAACAAATTGTGTGGTGCCATTGCGCTCTCAGCTGGAACTCCTCTTTGCCATGCTACATATAAATAAATGCACTGCAGTACACAGAAAGAGCCCCAAGCATTGGCAGCCTGAATGGAGAAGTCAGGAGGGAACTGGTATGACATCAGTGGAAAAGGCAGGAGGATTTGAACTTTTTGCTTAAAGTATTTCCATATCCTGACCATATCCTTCTCTTTTCATACCTGGTCCACATCTTCTCTTTTTCTGAGCAAACCTAGGTCATCATCAGCCAGCGGAGCAGGGCTCTCTTCAGAGCTGGATGAGGCTTCTCAGAGCCTCCTCCAGCTGTTTTAAGTGGGACTGAGTTCCCAGACTCCTTAGGCAAATTGTCCTGGTGTGTTACCACTCCTAACATGAAGAAATTTGAAGTTAAATCCAGGTGGAACTTCTCTAGCTGCAGCTTGTGTATGCTGCTTGTCCCATCACTGTGCACCTCAGAGAAAAGTCTGGCTCCATCTTCTCTACAATCACACAAAAGGTCACGTAGACATCAATAATGTCTTCCATTTGGCACCTTTTCTTCTTTTCTGAAGAAATTTGTTTCTCCCAGCCTGTGCTTGTATATTGTGTGCTCCAGCCCTCTGACAACCTTGGTGGCCCCCTCCTGCAGTTTGTCAAAATCCTTCCTGCACTGGGGGGTCCAAAAGTGGCTTTATTCCAAATGTAGCTTTACAAGTGTTAAATTCGTGGGAAGCATCACTTTTCTCAACCTGCCAGCCATGCAGGTCCACATGGTTCCCCAAATCCTTTTCTGGAAAGCTGATTTCCAGCCAGTCACCTGCAGTTTGTGCTGGTGCAAGGGGCTGTTTCGCCCCAGATACAAACTGTTTGCCTTCATCAGTTTGCCAAGTCCATTTCTCCAGTTAATAACAGAAAATCTTATTCTAAATTTGTATTTGCTTCCATACTCTGCTCCAAATTAATAAAAAAAAAACCAAAACCCCACAGCAAAATAACCTTTTCATTTTTTCATATATCATCCAGACTTTTCTGGATTTGAATTGTTTGACAATACCAGCCATAGCTATTATGAAGATCAGAAGAGACTTCATTCATACCAGCAACATAGACAGATTTCTATGAACACAGCTACAGGGCATGAAACCAAAACAATAACCTCCTTAATACAGGCTGAGTTCTATCATATTTTCATATTAAATCAGAAACTTCTTTACCTCAGATTTGGAGCCTGGACACATTCCTGTGCAACCTGCTCTAGGTGGACCTGCTTTGGCAGGGGGTTGGACTAGATGATCTCCAGAGGTCCCTTCCAACCCCATATCATTCTGTGATTCTGTGATTTTTTTTCCATGCCAGTGGCAGAAGCTGCACAATATTGTACAATATTTTCTATTTTTTCCCTTCGTATTTTTTCACTTGATAATCAGCAAAGGGTTTCTATACCCAGATAATAATGCCTCCAGCCACACTGACAGATACTTATGTATTTCATGTAATAAAACTCCATATTAAATTCAGATAACTCTCCAGTTCCGCTTGTGGTCCCCAGATGTTCCTACAGAAATCATAGCAATGAGTAAACAACAAGAGCACCTCACCACAACGCCACTGAGCACAGTGAGCACAGAGTGGATGCAGAGAGCATTCCTTCTTGCCCGAATGACTCCAAGTTTCATGTCTTGAAGAGTTCATCTTTTGCAGTCACAGCTACTCTAAATAGGAACAGCTGACTCCTCAAGAAAATTGCAAGACTTAAAAAGAAAAGCATAGAAAAGTCTTTAAAATCTAACTCAAATTTCTGAGGCATTTCTTTCTTATAAAGCAGAAACTGAGAAGGCAGCCTTAAAATTAGCAAAAGGATATTCTGGAAACACACTTTCATATGAGAAGCGGAAGCCTGTAAGGCTATATTCAGGGCAGCACCTGTGACAAGCTGAAGGAATAAACTGTGTATATTCAGAGCTGCATTACAGGAGGTTGTCTACAACAGCAGAAAATAGGGATGAAAAAAATGAAGTAAAGGCAAGAATAAAGTGCTGTCAGAAAAAGTGCTGCAGAGGCTTGTGAAAGGAATTGGTGAGTGTCCCAGTTTAAGTCCTCTAAGACTGCAAAAGGACACTTTCCCAAGAATAAAACTGGAATCTAAAACTACATTAAAACCTGGTTTAGGTTTGAGTAAGTTGTCAGGAGCTGCTGGTGAAAGCTGACTGACTTACAAGGGGGACAGTGAATGATACAGAGAAAATGCTGCAGGATGGTCGGCTTCTCCAAAGCCTAGCAAAAGCTTGCAAAGGAGAAGTTAAGTGTTAGGAAAAAGAAAATACGTGTGTAAGCCTTTATTGCTTTTGCCTTTCCCTTTGCATACTGTGTACCTTTGGGTGAATGAATAAATAATGCCTTGTTTTGAAGAAGCTGGTTTTGACTCATTTGAACCAGCCCCTCTCACAAGCCCCAAGACTAAAAGGGCTTACAGGTGACTAACACAGCTGAGCCTGTCCCCTTAATGCTGCTTGGAAGTGGGGGGCTGTGGGAGCCCCCCAAATTGAGCCCCAGAGGGATGGGTGTATCGGGAGAGCGGCTCACAGGGATGGGTCCTCAAACTGGGACGAAAGGAGCCCAAGGCACTGCTCTCCCCTTGGGCTCCCCAGTGTGCCCTTGGATGGCGCTGAGCTGTAGTTTTGCCTTTAGAAATAGAGATACACGACCTTGTGAAGAAGTTTCCACTCGTTATCCTCAGACAGGGCATTGTCTACAGAGGTTAATAAGCAAAAGAGATCTGCGATGACCAGGCACTATCCTGCCTCGCCAGGAAAGCTGAACTAGTCAGAGGCATCGGCATATCATTGTTATAGAAAATATAAAATTCAAGTGGAAAAGTAATCTGAGTTCCCACTGCTGGCTGCATCACTCAGTTTCCATAACGCCCTGTATATAAAACCAGTTGCTTAGCTGGTACTACAGAAACAACAGCCATAGGAAGCTGGTTTTGGCAAGGGATCCAGCTGTTGGGTTAAAAATAATCTCAATAAAAAATAAAGAAAAAGTAGTGGGTTTCAAAGGAAGAAATCTGATAAAATTAAAGTGTAATAGACACTTCAAACTGTGTGATCTGACCTAATAAGTTATTAATAGGGAACCATTACTCCTCATACATTTTTTATGAGGAAGGCATTGCCTTTTTGTCAAGATTAGTGGATTATAAAATATTTGTGCTACACAATATAAATGACCCTACCTATTAATAAGTCTCTAGAAAGATATGCTTAAATTGAATTACATTAAGAAGAAAAGTGCCAACAGAAAATTAGGCATAATTAATGGGAACACATAAATAACCAGAGATAGAGGGAAAAGGACATTCTCTCCATTGATCATTTTGAGGATTAATTGCTGATATGCTCTAATGACATACCAACTATTACTGTTTTTATAAGGATCATTTCACAGAAAATTAAATTCATGTAACTATGAATATGTATTGCAATTTATTGCCAGAAGATAGTTACGCTGATCACATACCTCTAATTAGTCAGTATAGTTTTGAAGGCTAAAAAACACAGCTTAAAATGTAATATACAATAAATACTCATTAAACTCTTCCAGTAAAATAGATTTATTTAATTTTTTTTTTTTGCTGACATTCAAATACTCAGCCTTCCCTGGGTGTTTACAGGACAAGCTGCACTGAAAATGAGGACATGGGAAACATCGCTGTTATTTTACAGATCCTTTCAGAACACTGATACCTTGGAGATGCAGGAAATTATTTTTCACCTCTCATTCACATAATGGACAAAGTGAATAGAGTTACACAGTGAACGAGCACTCTGGTCTTCTCTATTCGCCAGCATATATAAGGTTTCCTTGGATATCACAGCGCTGCCTCCAGCGTGTGTAGCTACATTCTGGTTTTCACAGACTCACAGAAACTTTCAAAGGCTTTCATTATTTATCAGGAATGTAAATATGAAGCTTTATTGCACAATCTTTTAGACAGTATCTTAGAGATTGCAAATAGAAAAATTATTTTTCTCACAAAGTAAAGTCCTTTAAATAAAATTTAAAAAAAAAAAAAGTTAAATAAAGCCCTTTTTTCTAGGTAGAAGAAAAGAAAGAGGACCCATTCATTAGAAATAATCCACCTGAAACAAAACACCTTACACTAATCCCCTAAAAACCTTATCTACTCTTTGACACTGTTGTAACAAACACTTCCAAAGTACTGTGCCAACATTGCTCATGTGTTCAGTGGATTTTAATTAGAGCTCTGAAAGCTTGGGAAAACTGGCTGAGCGAACAAGCTTGCTCTTTTCAAATGGCAGCACAACTGTCCTTTTACCCACCTCCCAATCATAGCATATGTTTAATTAAAACCAGTGCAAATAATGGAGACAGAAGAGAAAAATCTCCTTCCCACAAATTAGTGAGGAAAAGATGATTAAGAAGGTGCACAGCAAGCTGAGGAAAGCATCCCATGTTTGTTCCTAAGTTATACTCTGAACTGGATATCTATGGATATGTCTTGGGGAACCGTTCTTTGTGAAAGGTATGAATGGCTTCATGTATAAGCCTCTTTAAAGGCTTTAGAGAGAACAGAGACATTTAAGGATGATTAGCAAAAGGAAAACTACAGCAGATAAGGGCACAGAGAATTCTGACTTGTTCTGCTGTTGCAGTAGTAATCACCTCAAATATTTGACAGATAATATTTATTTTTCTAATTCACCATGAGAGAATGCCTATCCATCCATCGCATTTACTGAAGCAAAGCAATTCCACAGTCTACCTCATCAAGTGGGTTAATGAACGGCTCCTGCTCCTACTACGGCATCAGTCTCCCAGTCTAGCAAACACTCCCAGTTTGCTCTGCTCTTGGATCCAACAAGGTGTGAGAACAAAAGCCGCGATAATTAGGGGAGGAGAGAAAGGGTCTGGCCGTAAGAAAATGCTGCAAGAGACAAGGGAGGAAAACCTCAGGCCACTTGTGCTGTGGTCACTCCAGCCAGGAAATTCAAGCTCATTAGGGAAGAGATATAAGATGAAGAAGATTAACTGGAGCGCAGTACAGAAAACACACCAGTGAGTAGAAAGAATATGAGACAAGAATGAAGATTAAAAGCAAAGGAATAAAAAGGAGGGTGGAGGGGGAAGGAAAAATAAAACACAAAAGTGAGAAGAGAAGGATGACAGTCATGAGAGTAACCATAAATCAGTCACATCCTATAAGTTACTCTGATGCCTAGTTATTGAAGCAAGTTTGAAGATTAAAAATATCAGTTAAAAAATAGGACTTCTTCCTGCAATATTTCATCAGGACTTTAACCTGAGCCGGAAAGTTAATGCTAAGCCTAAAATTGTTGTTAGAAGTTAAAAATGCTGAGCCTAAAGCTGTTGCATCGCTTTTGAAAATAAAAATATGGAAAAGGTGATGTTTCAGGGAAACATGATTTTGCAGCTCTTCTGGAAAAATAAAAATATCTGGAGACTCCTATCCTGACCTTAGGGAGTAATATATTGTAATGCAAATTTTTTGCAGAATCTCTCTTCTATAGGCTCCACTGTAATTATTAAAAAAAAACAACAACCAAACAACAACAAAAAGAACCCAAAACCAACCAAAAAAAAAAAAAAAAACCAGCAAAGGGGAGTGATTTAAATCTTGAGAGGAAAGCTGCCACCTGCAGTTTGCATGCCTACAAAAGAATAAGTAACAACCTGCCCAGGCAGCAAGTGTTTCATCATCAAGTCATTGGGTATATTAGCAGGTGAAAAATTCTTTTGAAGTGTCTGGAGAGTTCAAAGCCATGTTTTCAAGAGCTGTGCTTGCTACAGAAGCTTTACCTGTTATCACTGGATAAGCAGAAATCAAAAACTATTTTCTAACCATATACTGAAAATTAGTTGCAGTTTTTGCAACTGCTCTTCAGGTTTCTCATGGAAGCAGGACAGCTGCAGGGAGGTGGTAAGTACCACACGCCCCTCTGGTGGAAGCTATCAAAGAAAATTCAGAAAACCTGTTCATATCACTGAGAGAGATTACTCTTAAGTGGCAACTGCATTTTTACCCACAGTGCTGAAGTCATAATCATCTATAAATGTATTTCAATGTGTCCAAAACATATTACTTTTCTCTTGTTTCAGCTTGTCAGAAGAGAGCAAACTTGTGTCCCTTGTAAGACATCTGAAGTCCATCTAAAAAACCCTTATAGAGACTACTCTAGTCTCTGCCTTACTCTTTTAGCTTTCAGTACTCATAACATAAAACCACACAAAAGAATTTCTTTTTTTTCCTAATACCGTGTCCAAGTTATTTCTATGTCTTTTGCCCTCTAGTGGCTAGGATAAGAAGAAAAAAACAAAACATGAAGCTGTGAGATGCTTCAAGAACTGACTCCTTGTAACTGAAACATTGCTGCCCCTAGAACATCTACTTTAAGAAACCGTGTAGTTGAATTGTGATTTGCACATGAATGTGGCTACGGCTGGTAGGGAAAGCTATTAACTGAGAAAAAAAAAAAGTGCAGAAATGGTAATAAGTCAGGACACTGCCTCCATTTAACTTTGCTTAGTATAAAAGTTGTGATACTCACATTGAACCAAATGAGCAAAATTCAGATTCTGTTTTTGTACATTGCACGATCAAGAGTAGTTTGTCTCTCACAGGCTAATACTTTTAGTCAGGTCCATATGGATCAGGACCATGGATTTGGGTGTGGTAGAAGAGTTTCCAAAAGTTTGAGTAGTTTCAAGTTTGAATCTTGAGTTGTCCCTGGCTTTATGATGGAATGAGTACTATTTTTCAGATACATTTTGTTTTAAAACTGTATGTTTCAAACAATAATAACAAGTTATGTTTTAAACATTCCTATGAGAACTTGCAATGGCAGGAAAAAACCCACATTTTATAATAAGCATGAGATACCCAATCTGACAATATCCAGTAGATAGTTCTGGTTTTCTAATTTGTGAAAGGCACTATTTCTTATAACTGTCACTCCGTAGGACTAAGTTTTGGGATGCAGCTATCCACTCTCTAAATAATGCTGTCTTCTATCCATACTCATTCAGAAATAATTAGCAATGTAATAATTACCAGTGCTAAGAGATTGGGTTGTTTATCATAGAGACTTTTTAAACCCACCTCATTATCCTCTCATGTTGTTCTACAGCTCCCAAGTCCTGAATTGCATTAGCACTCACTGATCATAAATCCTAGTGTCTGTCACAAGCAGCTCTGTTGAAGAAGAGGAGACACAAAAAGATTAAGGAAGACAAAAGGGAACTACAGACAGAAAACTTAATGTTGTTGAAAATGATCAGCAAATTATTACCTGATTTATATCTGGTGGCACTGACCACATGCCTAGCAGGAAAGTGGAATATCATTAAACCAGTTACTTCCAGTACCACTAACGAGTAATATTACTGACAATTTCAAACACAAGAAGTGTCCACTGGATATTAATCCCAGCTGATTCCCAAACCACAAGTCCTTTGCATGGTTTAAGCCTGACTTACAAAGTCTGTATGTATCTTGGTTTTGCTATGCTGACTCCTTACTTTTCACAAGTGTCAATTTGGTTACTTAAAAAAGTACATCACTTATGGAACAGGGTTTGGGATATTTTTAAACTTTGAAAGTACCTGCCAATCATTCTACAATTTTTGTACATCTTGTTCCCACCAAGGGCTCTCATCCTCGTAACACCACCAGCTTCCAGCCTCCACAACCTCAGGTTCAGAAGCGCCCAGAGCAAACAAAGCCCCGGAGCTGCAAGTGCTGTCATCCAGAAGGGGGAATGCTCTAGAATATGTTGTCCTCCTAAACCACATGATGCATTCAGAGAATTAAATTTTCAACAAGTCATTTACTGATAGCCACTCTGTGAGTGCTACTCTACCAGCTTAAGTTTCTTGTGGTTCCACAGGCATTTATAGGACAGGGCTTTGTTATGGAAAGAGGCTACATGGAAGCATTTCTGTTTGTCTTTCTCTGCCAATGTTTCTTCTTGCTGAACAAGGTCAGAGCTAACAAAACACACAAAAAATAAACAGTTTCATAACTGTGTCCTTTATTTTTCATAACGATTATGAAATAGCAACAGCTCTCATCCAGGGGGGTAGGTGATTAACTGAAGTGCATTCACTATTGATGGGCAGCAAGTGTAAATGAGAATGCAGCAGCTCAGTGCTGCGGGATTTTAGAGCACGTTTGTCACTGACCAGGTTTTTTGAGATCGTTATCATTTCTCTGAAGTGAATACTCTTCGGTGGAACATTTCTTGCAATGGAATATATTTACCATGCAAGTATAACAAGGTAGTATAAGTTCCACCAGGAGGTAATATCATTATCATTTTCCTTTCCGGAGAGATCAAGTTTTACTTTTCCTTTCCTCTTTTTTTTTTTTTTTTTTTTTTTAACTCTCTTCTTCTCATGGAGGGCAGGAGGAGTTGTAAATAGTCACTAAAAGAGCAGAAATCCCAGCTAATTGCAGTTACTGCAGATCACTGCACTTTTAGCTCAAACTATTCACTCAAACATAGCTAAAATACTTCTGATCTGTTCTAAGCTTTATTGCAGTACAAACCAGGTATTTTCTTCTGGGCCCTTCTTTCAGCTGTAATTGTTTATTTAATATTGTAATATAATAAATAAATATATGCATTCACTTTTTTTTTTTTTTTCAGATCTTCCCTATCCTTCAGGTTTTCTGTCGCCAAGTGGGTTAATTACTACTTTGTGAAACTTGGTACCGAGTCTCAGAGTTCTAGTAATACGAACCAAGGCAACAATCTTTTGTGTTGAGAACTAATCATTCTAAATTTTCTTTCCGCTCCTGAGACCCCAGGCAAAAGCAACCCGGAGCCAGCAGTACAGGTTCTATGACAGGAAGTCATCTACCTGGGTCTTGGGGAGATTTTATTTGCCTTATTAAACATATTGAAGACAATCTTCTCACTCTAAAGTCTCTTATTTTCTTTTACTCCTTCCATGTGTCTTTCCAACTTTGTTCTCCAGCTGTAGCTTGACACAGGAGCTGAGGTCTGCTATAGAAAATCCTTGATGTTATATTCAAGATTATTGAGGGAGTTTAAGTAGCTTCTTTTGCAGATGCCTGCTCCAGACAGCCAGTGTCAACATTCTTTCTTTCCTTTTGTTTTTTTTTTCCTTCCCTTTTATTGGTTTGGGAACCTCAATAACCTGAGGAATCAGACAAGCTAGCAGGAGTTAAGAGAAATTTATGGAAACTACCAAGCAGAGTGGGATTGACATGTTGTAAAAGGAGACATTAGAGGAGGGACAAAAAAGAAAACATAAGAAGACTTCACTTGGAATGCAGGATGTAATTAAAAGCAAGAAGGTTATATCACCTCACAGCACCAGCTAAGTGTTAAGGATTCGCTAAGTATCAGTAACTGAAGTTACGTAGCACTGAGACCTATGGAATAATCTTGTGACACTGATGCAACGAAACATGTCAGGCAAGGTTTGTCAGTGAGCTATAAAGAATCGCTCAGTTGAATCATCCTATAGAGGGACAGAAATCTGCACTGCTGATTCCCATGATCCCTATGTGGAATGGAGGTAGAATTCTGCTCTGTGGTGAGGGGTAGTTGAAACCACGGTCCTTGTTTCTTTCATATTAAAAGTGCTTCATGGAGCACAAACTGGCACAGCATTATTCCAGCCATTGAGACTTGCATCAAACAAAGTTTTCTTTCCCCTCACTATTCTCACCCCGTCTCATTCTGTGACTGAACTGGTGAACCATTTGTGACAAATATTAGTCACGTTACTTAACACGTTGTTACAATGTGCTCAAATGACAATACAAGAAACAGAAGAGTGGAGAAGAATAGAATGATTCTGCCCTGGAAAGAGACTGTGGGTAGCCTACAAATTACAGGACACTACTAACTGGAAGAATTACGCTAACAAGACATGCACAGATTTGGTGTCACTGAGTTCCTTGATCCCTTTCTTGTTATCTCCAACAGTCCTTCTTTATGGCTGAATACTATGCCAAGTGACAATTACATCCTGAATTGCTGCCTTCTGAAGTGAAAACAGAACGGGCTTTATGCCATCTATAAAAACACCCTATACAGTCCCCTTTGTGAAATGTCCCTTGCTCTCACAAGGTCAGGTGCAAAAGGTGCTATTTGATCACATTGGTCCTGCTGTGCAAGGTGTTTGCTCACGAATGGAGTATTGCAATTTTACCAATTATTAAGTGTTAATAGAAAGTCTACTTGATTAGAAGTGAGACTCCTTCATTATACATGACCATTAGAGTTTATGGAGGGTTTTTTTAGTTCCATCCTTCAACTTGATTTCTCTGACGATATAACACAAATGAGAACTCTGACTGCTCCATGACAGTTACCTTCTTCCCCAACCATCTCCCTGGCCTGACCTTGACCTATAGATAGACTTTAGCAGTTAGTGATAATGTGGTTTGTGGTAGCAGTAACCGCAAAACAGGATCTTCCCAGTGGCTTCAAGCCAGGGTGTTACTCAGTAGCTAATGGTTGGAATGGAATGATAACAGATATGGGTGAAAAAATCTGAGATTTTGCACTTCTGTTAGTTCAAAAAGAAGAAGAAAAACCTACACTAGTAGCATCTTTGATGTTGCAAAGTGTCTTTGCTTCTGCAAAGCATTCCTCTGAGAAATTACAGTAAAGTAATACAGTAAAGTGTATTCAAACGTTTTGTCCATGGGTCTAACATCCATTAATGTGTAAATTACAGTTGTGTAAATAGGGAAAATATGCTACCTATAAAGAACTCAATCATAAGTTCTTATTTTTCTTTTTCCAAACACCATTTTATGACAAGAAACCCCCTATGCAAAGTGAGGAGTCAAATTTTGCCTTAGGAACAATAATCTACTGCAGTAAATTGAGTCATAAAAGCAAAGGATCAAGGACAGACTTTGACCTGTCCATACAACAGCCTATCTTCTAGCAAGCCAATAAACAAAATATGTACTCAGTTATCACCAAAATACACCCTTCACTCCCCATAATACCCTGCATCATTTCCCAGGTAGGAAATGGCATAGGGTTCTGCTACGCTTGATCATTTTAAGCATGGAAACATTGATTGCTGATACGGTGATGCAACCTGGCACTTTTGGTAAGCTTTTGTTGCATGAATGTAGTAATCTCATTTCCACATGAAATTTATGATCTGTTCATCATTTTCTAATAAATATAGTCTCATCACTACATTGCTAGCATACAGATGATTCCAGTCCTACGCCTCAATCAACCAAATGAAGTCCATCACTGTTTTAATACACTGAAATCACTGGTGACAAAATGTTAGGCTAACGTTTATCACGATTGTTTCCATTCTCATGGCCCTGCAAATTCTACTGTTCTTAAACTACTGTTGCCCTTTGTAAGAAATAACAAAATGCTCAATCCAGCAGTAATGGCATCTTCCTTTCACAGAAGATCTACCCAGTCTGAAGCCGCACACTTTATGACTGGTTACTAGTTCAAAACAAGATTAATTCCCCTTAGTGATATATAACTGCACTAATTTTTAACTGTAAAATATTTTGAATTTATTTTCTAAGTATTGACATAATGATAAAAAGTTAAATTACCTCCAGGACATAAAAAAAGACTTTGATTAAATATTTTTGAAGGATTTTCATATGCTGTAAAAGTTGTTCTTGGGCATTTTCTTTACCCATTATGCAAATATGTCAACTCATTAATA
The DNA here is from genome assembly GCF_964106895.1 of Numenius arquata. Classification (NCBI taxonomy): domain Eukaryota; kingdom Metazoa; phylum Chordata; class Aves; order Charadriiformes; family Scolopacidae; genus Numenius; species Numenius arquata. The sequence goes on along the minus strand of NC_133579.1, from coordinate 68,326,082 downwards.
ATTCAAAATAGGCAATACATTAATAATTAGGATCCCCCATTACAAATCTGACCTTTAATTGAATTCTATAGAAAGAGACTGTGAAAAATGAGCCTCTTGATTTATGCTAAGAATAAAGGTTAAAAAGCGTTTTCCTAGTAGATCTAATTTTTATCATTATTGCCTAAGCAGAAACATTGAGATAAACTTTTTTCCCAGTTCAAACTTCTTTTCTGGAAAGCTACTTCTAGGAAAAAAATTATTAAAAGATGCTCATTTATGCATCGTTTAGTACAATGTGTCACTGAACAAGCGATATAGCAATCATAGATACTTCAGAGGTTTGAAAAAAATCAACCCTTTTCCTTCATTTCTCTTTGCCAAATGACCCATGGGCTTCATGATTACATAATTCTTCACATTTAACTAATTCTTCCTCATAATTCTTCTTGTTAACTTCATCATAATGTTTAAAGGTAAAAACATTAACTGACGATATAAAAGAATGATCACTTCCAATTGTAGAAAAACTGACAATTAAAGTGATACAGACTGTTGCAACGCTGCAAGGACACTGCTGCTGTGATCATTTGGCTTTTTGTTCTTAGTCTTCCTAGAAAAGTTGCGTCTTTTGGACAATGGAATTACAACTTTGCAGACAGATTTATTTCTTTTAAATCTCAAGTGAAAACATAATCTAGATTGATTAGAATACCCTTAAGGAAATGGAAGAGGAAAATGCTCATGAACACAACAGATAACATGTAAGGGTCTTTTCTTCAAGAAGGACTAGAAGAATATTTATTTAAAAGAGTAGTAATAAGCTTGGAGAAATTCTGTTATATGTTCTTGTTGCAGACACAGTACATTGAGCCTAAATGCATATGGAAGGCTGTTGCCTGAAAGCCATCTTATAATAATAAAAGTTTGGACTTTTTATTTCAATTCATAAAGATCTGAAGTCCAACAAACACGTGAATGTCCCAGCAGAAAAAAAGTGACAGGTTGGCTAGTAAATCAGCCACTATTTGGTGCTGTAGCGTACAGCAGAATCTACTATTGCTATATAAGCTACCACATTTGTACAATGCCCTTTGAAAAACTGCCAACTTTGAGATATTCTATATGTATTAAATGAATGGACACCATCTATTCAAACAATTAAAGTAGTTTTTCGCAGATATATGCTTTGAATGTAATTAAACGGTCACAGCTCCTCTATTCCTAAAATGGATAGAATAACCAAACACCCGGTTAACGCCTACTGAGGGTGCACACACCCAACACGAAACCTCACAATCATCTTTTGGCTAACTGTAAACCCTTGTCAGTACCCATTCATTTAATATTAATTTTTCCAAGTCATCAATCTGGATACACAACTAACTACCCCAGCCTTCACCAAACTGAACAGCAGCTTCACAGACCTTTTTTTCAGTCTCCCATATAAATAGTCACACATGTCTGCATTTTCATAGTACTAATTCAAAATCAACCTCAGTAACAAAGTCATCAGTTTAACCCAGAAATACTTACATGCTACAATAAGATTAATGCCATTATAATTTATCAGCTTGCAGAAAATACATAGAAAGTAAGCAGTTTTGTGTCCAAAAGGGCTGGCATTTCTGAGCTCACATGCAAGGAAAATGCTGCTGCAAGGGCGAATGCTCTGCTTGCCTGAGGGGCTACCAAGTTCATTCTGGCAATAAAATACACATTATATGGACTTAAACTGCCCGTTGCCTGAAAGGCACTACAGCCAGGAGAGTTTCAATTATGGTGAAACTGAACTACAACTAATGTTATGAAAGGGACCAGCAGCTCCCTCATTAATGGGCCCAGCATGAAACTTCCTACAGAGGATTTAACACCATCACCCCCTCAGCTGTATCAGGAGAGCTGGAAAGTGAGTTGGATGTGCAAGAGCCAAGATGCTCAGAGGTCTCAGCACACACCATACCTTAGCCTGGTTTGGGTACATTGGTTTTTGTACAGTCATGGAATGAGGAGGACTCTTTGCTTCTTAAAGCCAAGTGCACACATGCCACCTTCTTAACAAACACCATTTTTGTTGCGCTTTTGTTTGATTTCTGTAAGCGGAACAAATGGCAACACAGCAGAATTACAGTGGTTTGCCCCTTCATCTTCTTCATTTTATTGGCTAACTACCTGCTTAGGCTTAGGATATGAAGTTTATAGGTGGGGCTTGTCCATGAGTGAGCCTGGAGCACTCCCACTTTCCAGTGAAACGCCAGCTGAGACACCCAAGTGCCAGGTCTTGGCATTGTGCCAAGTGCTATGGTGCTCTTCCCTCCTGCAGGTTCTGGAACTCAGAACCAACCAACTCAGGAAATTAGCAAAGAAGAGCACCTCAGCACAAATTTCTTAGTAATATCTGTTACTCTTCACCAACATCTAAAAAATTGCTTTTTATATGTATGTTTCAGTTAATTTCAAGAAGACTGTTCCAGCCTAGAAACTGAACTGTGCGTGTCCATGTGTATGTTGCCTCTTACTAGCAATACTGCTAAAGCTTTATGGCTGCTACCATGGCCATATACAGTCATGTGCACATAATATTTCAGATGGTAAACTGAAATAGTAGCATGACTCAAAACATATCTCTGCATTCCAAGACATCAGACCAAGATTTTCTTCTACTGTAACAAAACTTATCCTTACTTAACATCTCCACCAGCACTGAAGTTGCAGCAAAACTACAATGAGGAGTGGTCCCCACAAGTGCAACAAGTTCTTCTTGATGTCAGGGGAAAGACAGCATTAGAGTAATTGATTTATTTCATGGATTGGAAGAGTGTTTTCAATATATTTTGATTTTTCTCAAGCGATTACCCCTTTCTATTTGATTGTACCTGTACTAGATACAAATGGCAGACACCATTTAAAAGGAAAAGCCGGGGGAGGGAGGGGGCTGTAATTGTCATTATTCTGCTCTGTTGCTATCTGTTCCACCAATGGAAGAAAAAAAACTTTTATTTCATTATGAAAAAGGTTGCAGAAGTGCAATTGATTTTGTTAAGAAGCAAAGACTCATTATCGTTCTGAAGACTGGAATTGCACTCATTCCCTTGGACTCCCTAGATAACAAAGAAATAAAATTTAACCCAGCAATTCCTCCACCAGCAAAATTACTTGTAACTAAAGGAGATCATCCTTTAGAAAGACTTCAAACTGAGTTAAAGTCCTCACCCAATGAAGAATTTTCTATGTCTCCTGGAAACTTTCCCCATTCCATAATTATTGCTATTTTTTAAAATAACCATTTTATTACCAGACAGATAAATATCCGCAAATGTATTTCTTCATAGAGGTAGATATAATTACCTTATTATGTATTTGTCCCTATTTTTCAAATGAGAAGTCAGAATTGAAGTATATCATCAAAATTACAAAAGCACTATGGAAAAACGAAGTGGAAATAAACCTCTCAAACTAAGCATATCAGTTCTCTATACTGGAATACAAAACATGATTTTTGTAGGATCAGCTATCCAGGTATTCACATGTTACTGCCTCCATTATGGAAAAGTGATTTTTTTTTTGCAAATGCTTGCACTTAAAAGGGCAGGAAATATTTACATATTTTGTATTAAAGTGAACACAGATTGCTCTGTCAAATTTTCCCCCAAGATATTTGGGCAAGACAGTAAGTTTTTGTCCCACAAAAGAGAAGACACTTAAAATGTTTTGCGCCTGTGAGTGTATTACTTCACTGTTGTTCTTAAGTGACGCCAGTGGTATTGGTCTTTTGAGCAGAATAATTTTTGCTATGTACATTCCCAGCCTTTCTCCACTATTTAAAAAGAATGTATTTGAAATTTTAGGACTGCGAGCAAGCATAGAACTGTGACTGTGATCTGCGGAGAAGGGAAGGATGGAAGCAAGATGGAAGCAGGGAGGGAAGGAGAGGTGGATGGACAGAAGGAAGATAAAAGCTTTTCCAGTTACTTCTAAGTCCCATGGTGAGGAGCTAAAACAGGTGGAACAGACCCTGCTCTTGGATGGCACATGCGTGTGAGCAGGCACCTCCGTAGCTGAGACAGTGAGGTGTTCCCAGCTGGTGGGTCCAAGTCCAACCAGTCAGCATGGGAGACCTAACCACAGCCAGCTGGGAGCTTCTAGACCCGTTTGTTAGATAGGTGATGTTATGGCATACGCGCTGAAAAAGGGGATGGGTGACCAAATCAAGGGGCACCAAGTGTCAACATTATTGAACTGAAATGAGAAACATGATCAGAACATAAAAGTGATATTTGAAATTTTACAAAAATTACACTCAGTGCAGTGTTTCATTTAAAGGTTTTTACAGTCAGAATACCCTGCTTCTTTGCCAAGAATATTTACATTGAATTTGTAAATATGCTGTCATATCTCAACAAGATAAAACTAGCAAAATAAATCATACAACACCACTAGCAATTTTTGTGATGTGTTTTCCAGTACTACTGTGTTGCTTATTTTCAGTAAATTGGCTGTTCAGAGCTATTGCATTGCAGACCTGACATTTTGTGAAACAGCTTCATGATCCTGTTAAATAGGAACAAGTAGAAGCCCAGAAAATTACCTGGCCAATTTAGAATGGGTGGCTGAGGTGACAAAAACAGAGCAAAAATTAAAATGAAAACTAACTAAAGCAAATTTCAGTACTTCACCAACACAGAGAGACAAAGGACACTTCTGTTACTGTGACTCAAATAAATTATAGAAACAGCTTCATTTTAAGCCAGCAAGTGTGACTGACCACAAAACCAGATAATAATGGAATTTCTTCTAGACATAAAGCAGTCTGCTTTGAGAACCAAACCAAGAAATCTAGTGGTGATGGAACTGAAAAGGGTCTTTCAGAAAACAGTTTAAAATGCTCCTGTCTTTCCACATCCGTGACACTGCAGTTCCAGGCAGAGGAAAACGCAGCTCTGACAATCCCTAGCAGCAGCTGTGGCATGACCAGGGTCAGATACAGAGCCACAACCCCTTGCACCAAAAAATCCCAGAAGATGCCTCCAGCTTCTCTAATACCTGTAGAGAAGGAACTATCTGTCACTGAAGGGACAATGTGTCTCAGGAAAAATGAGAGATCCTTCTTCTGAGATACATGCCATTGATACTAAAATAATAGAGTAGGATGAAGGCAAGAGACATATTTCACCTCCAACATAATGTTATGGGCAGACAGCTGAATTTTTATGTTGTGCCAACTATTTCAAATATTCTTCCACAAAAATATGAGCCTATGGTGAGCAAAAAACAAAAACAAATCCCTCGATTCTCCACAAAAATCCCAAAATAGGATATTCTTCTCATCATTTTGTGCAACGTGTTTTTTTCCCATTGGGTTTTATGTTCATTTTGAAACATCTGAAATGTAGTTGAAAGCCTTTGGTACTAGAAACAATTTTGTTCTGGTAACAAACTTTGTTCTAAAACAAAGAGTGGGCAGAAATAAACCTTCTCTGGTTAGGGAGCATTAAGAGCATTACAGAAACATCTAAGAACCTTGCAGGTATGGGAAAAAGCAGCGATACTAGGGACCACACCAGGACCATGGCTGCTGTGTGATTAATTACTCATAAAGGCTGAAAAGACAGGAGTGGATGAAGACTACAACCGAGACAGAAGAAGCTAAAGTACTCAAACCTGGTAGGGAACCTGATAACCTGATAACACAATTCTGCATGAAGTTACGCTCATGCCTCACTGCGCTCAGTGCTCAATTCCAGCACTGCTGGGGATTTTTATTGTTGTAGATTTTATTCCCCACTCTAATTATAATGAATAAGGTGATGATTAATGCTGCAAAGCAAAGACCGATGTTCAGTGCTGACACAACACCAGCATGTGCATCCCTAAATCTGTCAATGAGGGACATGGTAAGATACAAGTGAGTGAATAGACTGATAATAAGAATATACTAAAACTAAAAAATGGGATTCAGAACCAAAACCTGTGACCCTTCACAGATTTATCACACTGTGCTTTTGAACAGTTAACTTGTAAGACCTTCTTGTGGCTCATCTCTATTCCATAGGAGATTCATCAAAATGACTGGGGAGATTTTCATATATGCTGCAGGATCTATATTTCATTGCATGCATTTCATGGGATATAGGTAGGTAACAGTTCAAGAATTGGTACACTATATTTGGGGTAAGAAGACTCATTTTGATAGAGTTTACTTAAAGCAAGACTTTGTACACCATCTTTTAATAGTCCCAAAAGATGAGTGTCCCATCACCAAATACTAAATGCTTTTATTAAAACCTTTATGATTCTTCAAATTAATCTCATCTCTCATCCTCAAATTTACACAGACTTCTTCCCATTTTTTTCTATTTCTTCGAGGCACATTTTACTGGATGCTAATGAGCATCTCTATTCCCTTTTATTCTTAGGTCACTAGATCCTTGAATAAAAGGCACCTTCAAATTGTGCAGTTCTGTAACAGTTTTATAATTTCTGCACATCAGTGGCTACTTTTCCCTGAAATTCCTGAATCACAATTAATGCTTTATCTTGTTTCATTCATTTATAGGCTCTAAGCTGTTCAGTCTTATGATATGCCTCAATATAAAATAAAGCTAAATATTGTCTACGTACCTGTTGCAGACAGCATGAGCTATGAAGACTTATGTTAGGAAAATTAATGAAACTATAGACAAAGGTCTGAAACTCACATCCCAGCAAACCCCTGTAAAATCTTGCATTTTTATTGGAATCTCAGCAAAATTCAGCAGCTACTGAAACCCGAAAAAGAGCCACTACAGCTAGATAATTACATGGCTCTTCACTACCACAAAAACCCCTCTGTACCATGCCTACTGGAAAAGATTGAAATCCTTCCTTCATCTCTAAGTGACACTAGATCAGGCACAAGCTGGAAAAAAAATCATGTAGCTCACAATGTTACACATCGTTTCATCCCTCTCTATGAGAGGGACTCAACAGACAGCTCTCATTACAGGACTGCTTAAAGCAGAAGCTACCAACCTTCTCTTTCTCCAGCTGTTTTTTGACCCACAAAAGCCTTTTCACAGGTGACCATCCCTCCAGGCTGATAATGCACCAGTGACTCCTCAGAAAGCAGCACCAAGTAGCATATAAGCTCAGCTATGAACTCATGCCCCAGTACTTCAGACTGGGCTTTGCATTTAGGTCCTATGCTGAAAGAGCTCCCTGAGATACATTAGAGGAAAAAAAGCAGTGACTCCTGAAGAGCAGTGAGCACTCTGGAAATGTTTCTTCAGTTCAGAAGCTTTGCTCGCGTTGTCACCTATCCCATTTATTTTAATGCCTTTAATCATGCTGTGAAATGCAGTCTCTCACATGTCACGTTAGCTCTCAGGGAAAATCTAACAGTTCTAAAAGTAGCTCTCAAAAAGCCTGTAGCCTATTTTAAACTGTAGATCTCTTTCCTCCATCTAGACTCCCCTTCGTCTCAGATCAAGCTGTAAACTCCTGAGGAGCCCTGTTTGTCTGGTGCCCCAGAGCAACATCCCAGCCCTCAGCACCAGTGTTAAGAAATAGCAAGAACCCTTTGAAATATTGCTCTTACTTCAGGTCCATGGTACACTTCAAATTCTCAAGAGAATTTCTTACCACAGCCAGCACATCCTCCAGTTACTACCTTGGTATTTTTTAATGTCACTAGCTTTTAAAAGCATTATTAAGTAATGCAGCAAGTTTGAAAGATGCATGTGCCATTTCAGTGGCTTGTGACGAGGGGGTCAGGGACCACTGTAGGTTCTGAGGAAAACAATCTGGATGTTCATCCTCCCCACTGCCTTCTACCACACATCCCACCCTTCCCCGTCCCACACCTAAACCCTTCCATTTTCCGGAGGCACCTCAAGCCACCACCATGGGCACCAAGTGGACTGGCTGGATGGCACCAAGGAACCCATCCTGGCCACGGTGCCAGCAGCAGGCCCTGACTATGGATACTGATGTGCTGCTGGTGGCAGGGATGGCTGGATTCGTACAGCCTGCTCTGGAAAATTGTCATAAACCAAAAGCCACGTTTATATGGCACCAAACACCAGCTAAGGCTGCCTTTAATTCCTCAGCAACAATAAACACATGGGACAGTGGCCCCGCAACCCACAGGCAAGGAATTGAGAGTTTATGCACCTGCGCACAGAGCAGGCCCTACCACCCGCGCGTAGGGGTAGCCAAAATATTACTTACGAAACAATCAGGCTTAGTTATTTAGGCACTCTGGGTTTTTTATAAGTCACCAGCAAGGGGCTAGCCCTGCTTCTGCGACGCTTGTGATGCCAGAAAATTCCTCTGTAGTCCTTAAAGGCCCAATATGTGTATAATAAAACGTATTTCCTAACTGCAGAGCTGTGGCCTACCTTGAGGCTGCTTTCCCAGGAGCAGGCCGTTTGCGACTACATAAATTTGCACTGGCGACCCCTTAGCGCTGTACACCATTCCAGGTCTTTTTTTAAGACAATATTATCAGTTCGTTCACCGAGCAGCAGAAATTTTGTGGGAGGAGGACATCTAGTGGTGTGATATATATATTTACCTGCTTGGCTGTTTCCACCCGCAGCGGAGCCAGCGACCCGCTGAGCCACAGAGGATGTGAAGAGTATTAAAAGAGTGTGCGGGTGTCCATCTGACTTCACTGGAAAAAAATACTAAACCTGGGGATTTGATAAGACAGCATCCAAAAAAAAGAAAAAAAAAAAAAAAAAAACCAAACAAACCAAAACAAAAACCAAAACACCAGCAGCAATTTAACCACCATAATTCTGAAATCCACCTTTTCGAAATTAAACGTTGCAAAGGTTTAGTGATTACTGCCACACTTCTGACCTACAGCGATGCCGTCTCCAAATCTGGGCTTATACTGGCACTAATCGCCACCTACACAATTCATGCAGAATGACCATTAAAATCAAGGTACATTTAGCAGTAAAAGCTTCCCACTGAACTACACAGATGCTCAGCGTAGAAGCAACTCTGAAATATAGTGGTAGCTCTCTTTTTAAATTCTTTTTTAAATAAGTTTTTTTCTTTTTTTAAATTCTTCTGAAAGCAAGAATTATTACATCTCAAACTGATAAAAATCAGACTAGTTACTCTGCATTGTAACTCACTCGAATGAAGGTTTTGTCAGTGAAACACTGGAAATTCAAAGCTAGAGATAGACAAATACAAGAACAACCATAATAGTCATTGTTAGCACACACTCTTTAACTGAATAGTTCCTGGAGAAAAAAATGCCATATATCACCAATGTAAAACAAAGATCAGCATAAAAGTCATGTGAAACCATTAACATCTGCATTTATACCATTTCCAGAGTCATATCAAAATATCCATTTCATATTTTTCAGAATAAACCAAAGTTATTTTGGTAAAATAATAAAATGATTAAGGAAAAGAGTCAGTTAACCATTTACAACATAAAAAAAATACATTATCAAAGATGTTGGTTAAATAAAGACCAATGTATTTTTATAGCCATAGAGAAAATCTACAAAGACATACATTTGCTTATATATATTTCTTTGTTGTTTTGTAATTTGGCGGCTAAAATTAGCTGCACCAGTAAATCTATAGGTCCATCTTGGAGATGCTGTTTTTTCTATTACACTAGCAGTATAAATAGCATGTCCTGTAAGATCCACCTCCGTGCCTAATACAGAAGGATTATCTTTGAAGGATATTGCCAAAAAATGTACTTGCACTGTGGAGGAAACAATATTTGTTCATCGAGGTTGCTCCCTTCAGGGAGGCGTATAACAAAGAAAACATCCACAGCCAAGATAGTTTCTGATTTCAGCTTTGGTATGTATAGGCATCAGAGGATACCTCCATAATTCATACTACTAGCATTACAGAAAGAAATTATGACAAAAAAAAGTAATCAGAACACCATATTTAGGAAACAGCTCCTGGAAAAGCCACATCATAACAGAATTACTAAAACATATGGGCGTGATGCTACTAGCAAGCATCTCCCTAGCCTGGGGATCACTACCTCATGCTTTGTTTCGTAGGGCGGACGCATTCTCAGGAAGCTCATGACCAAGTAGGAAATAATGAAGTAACCACTGAATCTGGCCAGCCTCTCTATGGTAAGCTCAACTTCTCCCGCACAACTTCAGTTTGGGGAAAAAAAAACCCTGCTAACAGCATTCTGTTCTTTGTGAATGTGTTTGCACTAAACTGGTAACTGTCTGGGTCACAGTTATGTCTGGGTGCTACAGGCAAATACCACTATTTGCAAATCCCAAAGTCACGGGGCACATCCAGAAGAATTAAAATGTTTGTTCAAATCATATTGAGTAATCACATCCCTGACCCTGGACTGAAACTCAACATTTGTACTAGAAAAAAAACTCAAAATGGACTTTTTTTAAGAATAACTTTTATTAGCAAGTCCTATACTGTATGAACTTTATAAACCTAGATATTAATGGATAACATCAGAAGAAATAAAAAGTCATATCAAAGCAAGAAATTACCTTCTATTTACTTTTACAAAGTAGTTTGCTTTTCAACATGTTATTTATCAAATTTTTTACTGCTTTTAATTACTGTCTTCATATTCAGAATATCTTCTATTTCCGCTAATAACAAAAGTTTAACTGGAACAGAAGTATTTGTTGTATTTTATTCCAAGCCATACACTGAAAGAATTAGGAAATATATCTTCAGTAGAAATAAAGTCAGATAAAAAGGAAACCCTTCTTTTATCCCACTGCAGAGCCCAAAGCAACATTTTTTCTCCATTTATACTACTGGAATTTATTAACCTGGAGACTGTCTAAAGACATCCTTAAGGAAATCAATTGAATTTCATACTATTGCCTATTGTTGCATTTCCTCAATAATTAATACTGGTACACAAAGCATTTGACCATTTTATATGTAGAGAAAATTACTCTAAATTTAGACTAAAAGACTAAAATTGTTTCATTTTGCTGATAAATCCACTGAAGTTGGCAGCAGCAAGAATACTGAGCAACTTTTTAAGGAATAGTAATGCTGGGTGCCTTTCAGTCTTATTACCATAAATTATTCTTAAGCTCCATTGATTATTGAAATAAAAATTCCATTTCCCTTACACATTGACAATTTCTCTCAGGGAGAGGGGAAGTTTCTTTGTCATGCAGAAAATTTTCATTCCGAAGTTTTGTAAACAAAATTGGCGTTGACATTGCTGTGATTATTACCGTCAAGCTTCTGATTTTTAATATTTTCAACCTGACAGATTTATTTCTTCTCAAATAAAAAAAAAAATCCTTCTTAGAATAAAAACATATAGCTTCCTTATATTTCCTGATTCTGAAAATTACCAGGTGCCAAGCTGTGAACATAAGGAAATTGAAGACCCTTGAGGGTGACCTTAAGAACCACAAAGGTGGGGAATTGTGATATAGTGGTTTAGGCAATTTCATTGCAGCTGCTTGGCGCTAGAAAAATGAGAAATGGGTTTTCTATTACTAAATATAATGAATTCCCTTTCTGTCCTGTCACAAATTGTCAAACTTCATTAATGAGAAGAAAGATGTGGTGCATACATATATAAAGGGTAATATGAATATACATATTTAAAATGGAGAAATGCTGCATATTGCTACAGGAGGAGTCTTTCTCTCCATCAGATATTGCATAATTCTTTCTAAATAAGATATTTCAAAATTAGCCAACACAGCGATGTAACACAACTTCTATATCTTCAAAGCAATTTGCTGTTATTTGCCAAAAATGGCTAAATGCCTTTCAGGTGCACAGATGCAGCTCGGAAGCTGTATTTCAGAACATTATTTAAACCACGTTTAACTTTAAAGCTGTGGGTATCAAATGGAACAAGGCAACTTCTTTTAGTTAGAATCTTGCTGAATCAGGGTATAAAATACACCATCATTTAATAAGGAAATTACTTGCACTTTTGATTATCTTTGCAATAACGTTAAATTCAGCATGTCTCAGTTTGATTTTGAGGACAGAAATCCTCAGCCTTTTATTCTTTCATGCAATCTATGAATAACTGTACTGTCAATAAGAAATGCTCAGATTTCACTTTGATAATCACCATAAAATACTCAAAAATATAATTTAATTTGAAAATTAAATTGAAGGAACACACCTTACACAAATTTTGATTATTCCCAGCCTTAAGCCTAGACTTTTGCTGGTTAGACTATTCTGGAGATGAAGGAGATGACCAGAATCATCCAGGTCCCTACATCTGCATATTCCATGGAGCTCTCTTAATCCAGCAGATACCCTGAGGGACAATATGAGCTTACACAAATCTTACAGGCAGGATGAGTTCCTCTGCAACCCACAACCCTTTCTGGCACAAGACCCAAGTTACATTTTTCAACTCTATCGAGAACAAATTATACCTATAATTTCTGGAACTTAGAAGTAGTATTTAGACATTTAGACTCCCGCAGCTACAGAAATGAAGCATGTCATACACTTCTATGTACGGCAAGTAAAGCATGATGGATTTCTTCTGTACAAAACTGTACAAAAACAGGGATGCCAGTGGTCATTGAGCAACTTGAAAACATCAAATGTCAGAGTAGAATAAGGGCTTCATAGTAATTAAAAATATCCTACTAATAGAAAACCTGAATCTGCAAGCTCTGGACCAGAGGCAGCAGAGAAGTCTTACCATCTGAAAAAGATTTTTTCTTTATTCTTCACTGGGGTATACCAACATAGCTCATCTGCAGTATGTTCTCAGAAACCCTGCAGCCCCAGGTCTTGTATCACTGTAATCTGGTCACGTCCTCTCCTCCAAAAGACCCTGCTCACAAAGTACCAGCTCTTGAGGTTTGCTGAAAGTATCTGAAAGTGAGGACTTTTTTCTTTCTGAGCTGTGCTGCAATCACAAACTCCACGGGAGGCTGTGTCCCTGTATCTAACCTCTTTACTCACTACCCAAATCCTCCACAACATTAATTAGATTGATGCTGTATTAGAAAGGATTTTTTTTTCATGTCTTCTCTGCAGTTGCCTCAGAAGTGTCAAAGCTACATCAAACCTGATCACTGGATGTGCTCCATGGCCTCCCTCAGGGCTTGCAAGGTCCATCTGTCCTCAGCCTACACATCCAACCTTTCTTCCAGTGGAAACCAAGGCAGAACAGACACGGCAGGGGGTTGTTCAGAGGCACCCAGCTGTTAGTTGTGTGCCAGGTCAGTGCAGCAGCCTTCCGGTTTAAACATAGCCAAAGGGCTTTTGCAAATGACTTATCCCTCAGAAATATTGATCTAGTACTTTTCCCTCTGTTATACGCGTAGATCATCGCTCTGTCCCATTTATGCGGGACATGCTCATTTCTCCTGCTTACTTGGCAATCCTGCATTTGAGAGCCAGACTAGAAAATCTGGTAGAGTTTTAAGTTCTGGAAATTAAAACAGAAAAATAATATTTGCATGCAGTAATAAAGAGGAAATCTAAATTTCAGTTCTGCAGAGAAAGGTTATTCCATCTTCCTGAAGTACACAGGAGTCCGTTGCTGTTTGTGCCCACACTTCACATTACGATGCTCTTTTAAGCAAAGCAGGCTTAATTATCTAAATAAATGTGAATTAAGTTAGAATGTATATAACATCAGGTACTTGTCACACATGGCTAGCAGTATTGGAGACATCACACAAATAAATGCAGTTACACAGGTCTGAGAAAGGGAAGACACCCCCTGGTAAATCCAGTTGAAGTCACCAGTAACTCTGCTAAAATTAACAGAATTAAAAAGTAGTGAAATCAGGATCTATTAATGGTAAATTATTTGTTCTTACAGTAAATGTCCTTAGGAGAACAAAGATGTCTCACTATTCATTTTTAAGAGCGGCTGTTGTTTGGTCCTTCTGTTTTTCACATACTCATGAAACTGGAGTTAGTCCTTTTAACTGAAGATGCCAACTGAGATTCTCACCTGGTGCAGTATCACAAAAAGCAGTAAGTCACATTTAAAAATTACTACCTATCAATATTAGGGGAATTGGATCTACTTACATTACGATTATAAAGCAGCAGTACAGCAACTGTTTTGCATGCAATTGTACGCGTACAAACAGAAACAGCAGCAGCTATTGTCAGTGTCAGTTATTTTCAGACGTGCCTCACTCCTATCTATAGAGACCTCTAGTGGGAAAACAGCTGCAAGGCTTCGGTTTCTCCTGAGACCGCGAAAATTGCATCATAACCTTAGTTTTTTTTAACTGATCTGTTAACCCATCAGTGCTTTAAACGGATCACTGCTTTTTAGCATCACGAGTTCAAAAGAGCAGTGAAGGAGAAGTACCAGGTGATGAGCAGAAGTCCACAGATGGTACTGGTGGTCCACTGATGCCTGCAAGGTGGTTCTCCCCAGCAGCTGGGCTCAGATCCTCCATCTGCCTGGTAGCTGGCCTCCGGATCCCAGTATCCCCCCCTTGCTGGTACCCGGACACAGGAGACCCCAAGGCCACAGCCGCGCTCCAGTTGCTGGTACAGACCATTTCATCAGCACGCACGCGTGCACATATGCAGACCCAGAGCTGGCCAAGACTGCCCTGGTCCTGCAGTAGCCACACATGTGCATTAGGGTCCCACAGACCCTACAGTCCCTCCAGAAGCTGACTGGGACTCTCCTGGTGCCCAGTAGCCCACTCCACTCTGGTGCACGGGAGCTTTTATCACATAACCTAAAGGACAATACATTTATACTTTGATTATATTTAGAATGACTTATAATGTCTCATTATAGTCTATTTTAGAAATAGCAAAATCAATGTTGTCAGAATTTCCCTCACTTTTTTCGAAAATGCCTACTTTAAAATCAAATAAAAGTTTATGTTGAATTTGTTAAAAACAAAAAAAGAACTTTAGTTACAGCACACCACATTTCTTAAATGGAGTATTTTGCTTATTTCAAAATACCTTGTTCAAAACAAATACCTTGTTTGGAACTCATCAGATATGCAAATCTGAAAAAAAAACCCAAACCATTTTCCTCATTTTTCCCCAATTTTTTTTTCTTTCCATTTAAGCAAGTAAACCAAGAGGAGACCTTGCAACGTTCCCTGAACGAGACCTATCTTGGTTGCATGATATCCTCCAGCAACTACGAGGCTCCCCATTGGGGAACCAGGGCTGAGACTCCACAGCCTGGAAACGATTTCCACGTGAAAACAATGTTCTGCAAAATACTTTTCACTACAGCAAAATTAGTGCTTCAGGTAAAAAAAAAAAAGGCACTTTTTGTTTTTGTCAAAGTTCTCATGTTAAACCAAACCAGTGCCACATAGTTAAAAACAGGACAAGCAGTGTAAATGCAGAATTATAAAAATTAATGAAATTTTGTATCAGTGTGACAAAAGGACAAGCACAGAAGACTGATTTTGTTTCCTGTGGATTTTCACAGTAATAAAAATTTATGTTATTTTCATCAAAGCATGACATAGCTCTGGGATGTCACAAATAACAATTCTATACTATAGAAACTGCATCACATAACTAATAAACCACCTCACTCAGAACTGCCAGGTTGTAGCTCATTTTAGCTGGTATGATAAAGAAATGTATGGGGACTTTTAACAGAATGGGGGCTTACTAACAGTTAAATGTTGCACAGACCTTGATCCAGGTTTATTTTTGTTTGGTTTGGGTTTTTTTTTTTATTATTGTTACTACAGAGTGGTGTATTTCACTGACTAGTTATCACAAAATCACCCCCAGATTAGCTTCAGACTCCGTAACAGCTTTCCTTTGCTGCGTCCCCTGAGCATGGGGGACTTTTTCAAGACCTGGGGTTATTTCAGCTGACCCAACAGGCTCTTAGCTGCACCAAGAGTATAAAATCATCTTTTATGACTGAGAGGCAGTGAGTGGGCAGAAGTAGTTTCCTATAGGAACAGTAAGCCTCAGGAGCAGCAAGATTGATGGCTGGTATTAACCGTAAAGATAAACCCAAGGCAGGGTGCCAAGCATTATACAACTTGCATGACATGCATTTGGTAGCTCTGTCCCAAAGGTCACCTGAGATCTCATATATCTTGCCATGCTGTGGCTAGACAGCTGCAGTTTTTCTCTTGCCACACAAGCCCAATGGGCAGAATTTTTGAACAGGTAATGTTTTGTATTTTCTTGCGTTGTCTCCTAAAAGAAGCTCCAGAGGCATTCAAACTTTCTGGCTGGGAGACATCCAACCTGAAGTGGAGGGAGAATGGGGAGAAACTAGTAAAACTGATGAAAACATCCCAGGCTTACGTATGCCACAGGATAATATTTTAGAGAGGAGGCAGAAGCGTCGTACTCCTTCAATACCAGGTATATGCGTTAAACAACCTATTCTAGTAGGTGACTGTACAAGACGTTTAGGTTGGGCAGGGGTTGTAGTTTGTTTTTTAAAACGAGTGTTATACCACTCAGGAAGAATTAAGAGTCCTAACTGTATTTATTTTCTGTGGTCCTAAAACCTAACCTGTCCCTGAAAGCCTAGTGCTAGGCAACTTCTTTGTACTCGCCTCCTGGTAATGAATTACGCTCACCTGAGGAGACAGCCAACAATTCTTTGTTGTCAGTCATGACAAAAGCAGTCACAGTTTACATGCTGGGTATCGAATTCATATGATATACTTTTCCCTTCGCAACTGATTTACAGGGTTAAACAAGCACATGGAACACACAGTAAGTTTTTAAAAAAATGAATAAATGAATCAACCTGTCTCACTGCTCGAAGCCCTTCACAAAAGCAGAAAGCGCCTGAAATATGCAATAAAGTTACTACAAAATGCATCACACACACATATATCTACTGAATTATACGTTTGTATTATCACACTACTTCAGGAAGCCCTGATCATAAATCATGACAAGCCACTTCAATCAACATGATATAAATGAAAAAATTACACTATTCCAGAGCAATTACTCTGAGAAACATCTCAGAAGTAGAATGCAACAAGTGGTTATAAGCATCTTCCCTACAGGTTAAATTATAAAAGTATAATTTTGCTGCACTTATAAAATTATGTTAACCTAGTTTTTAGAAGACAAATATGCTGCACTTGTGATATAAACCTGTTTTTTAGAAGTGAGGAGTTGAAATACAGTATGTACAAGAAACTGTGGGCAACTAAGCCAGCCCTCAAGAATTTCTGATGATTCTATATCTAAAAAGCTAAACCTCTTTTGCTCTTGCAAGTAGAAGTATTTCATCGTGCAGTACAGACACGCCTTCATTTCATGTCCCAGAAGATGGCAGCAGTCACACAGTATTTCATGGATTTAGACATGCTGTTTTCTTTCAAGCCTAGTTGTGCTTTTTTACAGATAATTTTCTCTGTTTAACCACTAAAGAAGCAAATATCCCTTAGCATGACTTTGCTGCTAACATTCAGTTTTGACCTAACAATTTACTACCTATTCACTGTTTTTAAATTCATTTTAAATGAAACGAAAACCATTTGTATTAAAACACTTTATTAATGGCCTTCTGAAAGCACATGCAATACTATTTACTATTTACTAGCACTGAGGAGGTATTAAAAAATATTAAAACCTCTGTGCTCATCTTAAACATTACGTTCTGTTCCTCCAGCTCTTCCATAGAGGTTTAACAGAAGCCTGAGAGAACTATGAATACCTACTAAAAAAAACCAAACATTTTCTCAGATAGGCGGTGAAAGAGCATGCACTTTGTTTAAACAAAGCTAGTTTGGTCTTTTTTTTAAGGGGGAATAGTTTAGATTAACACAATATCACGATTTTCCATGTTGTGAAAGAAGGAATAAAATGTTCATCCCATGCATGACCTGTAACTAATTATGGCAATTTTAGCACTACTTGTATTTTACCAGCAATAATGATACACACTGGATGCTATAGAAGAAAGGGGATTCCAGACAGTTAGCATGGCTTCACCCTGCACTTTTTCCACATCAGACAGACTCAAAAGGAGAAAGACAGGACAGTTTTTCTCCTAAAATCACAGAGTGACAGGGTAGGAACAAATCCCATTGGGTGAATTTACTCTTAGTTACATAGAGGATATTTTCAGTTACTGTCCTGCACACCGTGAAAGAGCAGTGGAAAGGGAAAAACCAAACGAGAAACAAATTCCTGGTAGACCATGTAACACACAAAGTGATCATTTAATGTCTACTCATGGTTTCATCAGGAAGTGAAACTCTCATCATGTATTTTCAAAGCATCCTAGCAAAACTGGGAATCCTTCCTGCAACAGAGAACGTGAGTTCTGCTGAGCCCAGCCTAAACAGAACCCAGCAGCCGCGCAATGCTGGGAAAGGTTTTGCGCATCCCCATGCACTTCTCCTGGTCGATGAGGAGTGAGTTGGCTTTGACGGCCAGCTCATACTGCAAGATCGACTTGGCATGGAACAGCATTTGCAGGTTGTCCTCAGTGTCTATCAGCCGCTGCTCAAGGACCCGGACCGTCTCATCGATTTCGTGGACCTCGTTGACAAGGCTGGAAAACAACAAGGAGCCCTTGTTACCAGTTCCACACAGGGGTGGTTTCTGGCATAGAATCATAGAATTGTTTTGGTTGAAAGAGACCTTTTAAGATCATCAAGTCCAACCATTACCCTAGCACTGCCAAGTTACCGCTAAACCATGTCCCTCAGCACTACATCTACCCGACTCTTAAATACCTCCAGGGATGGTGACTTAACCATTTCCCCAGGCAGACCGTTCCAATGTTTGATAACCCTTATGGTAAAGAATTTTCCCTAATATCCCATCTAAACCTCTTCTGGTGCAACTTGAGGCCATTTCCTCTCATCCTATTGCTTGTCATTTGGGAGAAGAGACCAGTACTCACCTTGCTACACCCTCCTTTCAGGTAGTTGTAGAGAATGATAAGGTCTCCTCTTAGCCTCCTTTTCTCCAGACTAAACAACTCCGGTTCCCTCAGCTGCTCCTCATAAGACTTGTTCTCCAGACCCCTCACCAGCTTCATGGCCCTTCTCTGGACACACTCCAGCACCTCAATGTCTTTCTTGTAGTGAGGGGCCCAAAACCAAACACAGTACTCAAGGTGCAGCCTCACCAGGGCCGAGTACAGGGGGACGATCACTTCCCTAGTCCTGCTGGCCACACTTTTTCTAATTTGAGCCAGGATGCTATTGATCTTCTTGGCCACCTGGGCACACTTGGACTTGTTGAACTTCATACCATTGGCCTTGGCCCATTGATCCAGCCTGTCCAAATTCCTCTGTACAGCCATCCTGCCTCAGGCAGATCAACATTCCCACCCAACCTGGTGTCATCTGCAAACTTCCTGAGGAGGCACCCAATCCCCTCATCCAGATCACTGACAAAGATATTAAACAGAACTGGCCCCACTACTGAGCCCTGGGGAACACCACATCTGACTAGCCACCAACTGGAATTAACGCCATTCACCACAACTCTTTGGGCCTGGCCATCTAACCGGTTTATAACCTAGAGACGTGTACGCACTTCCAAGCCAGGAGCAGCCAGTTTCTCCAGGAGAATTTTATGGGAAACAGTGTCAAAAGCATTACTAAAGCCTGGCATTGCTGATGGGCCCCTTGGGAGTAGGATTACTCACTTCAGCATTCTCAGACTAACTCAGACTCCCTGTTTCTGGCAGACGCATGGGAAAGCTGAGAGCAGAGCTCTTGTGGACCTCAGCAGGGAGGCGTGGTTATGTCTGCTTGAAAGCTTTGGCAGTGTGCAGGCATGTCTCCCAGAGCAGCCTGTGCCACCGAGAAGAGGGATTAGCTGCTTGGTTTCCTGTTCCTGTTTGGTTTTGTGGGTTTGTTGGTTCCCCCTCCAGGATTTCCCTGTGCAGGGGTCCTCCCCACACCCATGGATGCAAAATAGGACAGCCGGGAGAGGTGAAAATTGAATGTGAAACAAGTGGAGGATGGAAAAAACAGTGGCATGCGAGATGCTAAAAAGGCTCTGGAGCTGGGTTTCAATTGCTTTTATAAAGCTTCACCTGGAGTCTTGCCGAGTGGGGACCCAGGAAGAGTAGTGAAGTTCGGGGTGCCTCGCAGGGGGTGCTACTGGGCACTCAGGGCAGCATGCTCCTCCACGGCCCCTCGGGATACAGTCCCACAGAGCTCACTGTGTCCTTGGAATGGTTTCCAGTGTCCCCAGGGGAGGTGAGGACAGCCCCTACCGCTTCTCTACAGGGGGCACCCTTTCTTGCAGTTCTCCAAAAGGAAGGACCTAAGCGCTCTCTGTGTGAACCTCTTGGAGAGTAAAGGGCTTGTCCTTCAAAACTGAGCACATCCAACCTCCAGGAAGCAGGCAGGAGAGAAAAGGAGGTTTACCCAAGTGGGAAAAATCCAGCCCCTCATGGGATGGCATCAGGCTTTACCCAGCCATAGTGTACAGCCTCCTTTGTGGGTACAGAGCTTTCCCAGTACCCAAAGGCTGGAATACCTGCTCATTGCTTTTGATTAGAGCAGTGCACTTACAGAAAGACTAGTTAGGAAAAAAACCCATGATTAATTTTGTCATCCAGTGCTGCTCCTGAGTGCTACTACTCATGACTCCTCAAGGACTCTGCCGGGCCCCTGCTCCTGCCTTACCGGAACTGGGCAGTGTCCCGGCACAGCTCCATGTTTGGTCTCCGTGTGCGCTCATCCAGCCGGGTCTGAGCCACTTTGAACAGAGGCCCTTGGTCCCTCATGGCTTTTTGAATGGCTTCTATGTTCATCTCCATCTGGAAGATTTCCTGCAGTGTCTGGTGTAAAAAAGAAACACGTGCATAAATGAAAAATACGTTCTCAAGTGACAACGTAATTTCCCTTTTCTCCTGTCCATCTGCAGAAAAAAACAAGGTCGATAAGCATGCCCTGGGCTCAGACCACTGTCACTCTGCCACATATCGAGGCCCAGATTCAGCAGCAATTTCTCTTCAGGGGAAAGCCTGTCTTTGCTGTTGCTGTCACATCAGAGGAGGGTTTGGAGCAGTGATGGACATATTGAATTACCATCTTCCCAAAGACATTGCTTGCAAGATCATCCATCAATAGCAACTAAGACAGGGAAGGTTTTTCATGGATCCTCACTGAAGGACGTGGAATCAGCCTGCAATGCTGCAAGCCCAGTATCCCCTCAGATAATCAATAGTATTTCTTATCTCTTGGACCCACCAGTCCAAGCCAGATGCCCATCACTGATCTCCACTTCCTCTGCTCGGCAGAGCAAACACATGGATACCTGTGCAGCAACGACACAGCACTGAGACTGAAAACTTGTCCTTGGAGGAGAAGCAAGCCTGTGAACCCCCAAGCAGAGGCCCAGCAAAGACTTTCTGCAGGGCATTCAGCGCTTCTGGAATAACTCCTAGGAGATGCAATCAGCATTGGCATTTTCTGCTGGAAATCCCTGTGCTCCCAGGCTGTCAGCTAGGACAAACTAGCAAAAGACAGGATCCCTTGAGATGAAATTACAGTGCCAACTCCTCCTGATCCAAGAAGAAAGTCCCCAGGACTTGGAGTTTCAAACAGAAAATGATACTATAAACAGCTTCTTGTGGCGACTGTTACTCTGCTTGGGCCAGGTCTGTGTGGAGGGTTCTGATTTGGAGGTGTCCCTGGGAAGTGGCAGTGTTGCAACAAAAGGGAGATGTTCAGCCTACCTTGGCCAGGTGGGTCTGAATCTTGCTCTTGGCTTCGGCTGTCTCAGCAATGCGGCTGGTGAAGGCAACGTTCACCCTGCTGAACTGGCACCGCATTTCATTGGCTGTCACCACCAGCAGGTTCTCGCTGCTGTCCCGCAGCTTGGCGGAGGCAGCCCGTTCGCTCTGGGAGCGGAGGATGTTGTCATCCGTGAACTTGGCCCACGACTTCGGCACCGAGATCCTGGGGGGAAGGAGGAAGGAGAGACCCCTGGTAAGCCTGTGCTGCTGAAGCTGGACATGGGCAGGCATGGACCCAGCCAGGGAGCAGCTTGGATTAAATGTACTTAAATCTACGCTTTTTATTTGACCATAGGTCGTGCCCAGCCAGCAGCTAGGCCCCTGCAGCCGCTCACACAGTTCTCCTCCTTCCTCCCAGAAGGGCACAGAGAAGAAGGTGTAAAGGAGGGGAAAGGGAAGGAAAAAACCCTGTTGTGGAGATAGACAGTTTAATAGAACGATAATAGAAAAGGAAAATAACAATAAGAAGAAGAAAAGAAGAAGGAAGAAAGAAGAAGGAAGAAAGAAGAAGGAAGAAAGAAGAAGGAAGAAAGAAGAAGGAAGAAAGAAGAAGGAAGAAAGAAGAAGGAAGAAAGAAGAAGGAAGAAAGAAGAAGGAAGAAAGAAGAAGGAAGAAAGAAGAAGGAAAGAAGAAAGAATTATGGGTGGAAAGGAATGGCCACTGTGAGGCCAGTGCCTCCAGGCATGATGGATGTGCCTTTTCAGTGGGCTGAGGACAAGCAGCTCCGGGCCAGCAAGAGGCACTGTGCATCCCGGAGACAGCTTGGTGCTGGTGTGCCGCCATACACTCACGTGGCATCGACCCGCTCCACCCCTTGGTAGTAGCCAATGCCGTCTGAGGTGTTCCTCAGGTGGTAGCACTTGTCATCGATGTGGTGGGCTGCCTGCTTGTTGGCCAGGTCCCTCTCCAGCTCGTGCTGGGCCACCCTGTTGGACCTTTAACATGCAAACAACAGCCATCGGTGGGGATGTACAGGTGGAATGGCTTTCTCCCCAATGCACTTCCCCGCAACTCCCACCCGGGCAGCTCTGTCCTCCCATGAGCGTCACTGCCCACTTCCCATGGAGCCTGCGTGGGTTTTACAGCTGTGGGGTGTGGGTAAAGGTCAGGGTCTGCTGGGGGTTCACATCACAACTGCAAATGCACATGAGCCCTACGGCATGAGATAAGGAGTTTCTCCTTACACAAGCTGGGCTTTTGCCATATCCAGGTACTGCTGCATCCTCTCCTGGCACGACCTGATGACATCGACTTCCTGGGCAAAGGCAAAACACGAACCTCATCATCAGTGTCCATACTCAGTCATCCTGCTCACACTCATCCCCTCAGACCTTCCCAACCCTCCACGCAGCAAGAACTTGCCTGATAGTCTTTCTGCCTGAAGCAAACAGGCAGGGAGTGGAGAAAGTGCCCCCCAGCACTCACTGACCCAGAGCACAGCGACCAGGAGGGGAGAGAAGGGTGCTGTGACCACAGACATGGCCTTTGCATTCACTTTCAAGGTAGGTTGATGCGTATTTTTTCATCTTGACATCAGTGTCAAGTGCCGGTTAGTTCCACTGCATGGACAGGGACAGATCCTGACCTGGTCTGAACAGGCATAGGTGTTCCCCGCACCAGCAGCACTACACCCCTCCATCCCCAAATCAGCATCTGCCTTTTTTGTTCCCAAAATATTTTTCTCCATAGGAGAAATCTCATCCATATGGGACAAGAGGAGTTGGACTTGACTTTGGTGTAAATCCCCAGTCTGAATTTCTAAGAAACATTCAGCTTTTTGGTTGTAATTGAAAGCAGACTATCTAAAGGCAGGCAGGAGTGCCCATTCTTATGGTTTCTACAAAATCCATTGCCTAAGCACACACACAGTCCTATTGCGGCCACACTGCTCTGAGCAAAGCAAAGCTGGAGGGAGATGTAATCTCTTTTATTGGACCAACTAACAGATTTGGGAAAACCAAGCAAGCCATTGGGTACACACTGCCTTCTCCATATCTGTGTGCACATTTGTGAGTGTGAGATAGAGAGAGATATATATATGATATAGCTATAGAGGTAGACCATATGTATGTGACATAGATCTGTAGAGAACCTGTTCTGGCAGGGCTCCAAAAAGCAGGACAGTCTCACAGACTCCTTCAGAAGGGACAGAGGACCCCAATATGCTACAGAAACACAGAGCTGGTCTTCAGCTATTCCTTCCTCTGTAAGGGCCAGTCTTACCCACACTGCAGGGGTGAGCTGCTGCATGAGGGAACACTGTCCCCTGGCCCAGCAGGTTTGGGGGGTTTGAAGACCTAAGCACCTGACCAGCACTAAGGAGCCAGGTAGGGAACAAGGCTGAAAAGCCTCTTTATGGCAGTTTAGGTAAAAATAGCTTTAACACATGATCTGAGCTGCCAAGCTTACTGTGAAGAGCTCTTTCT
Organism: Numenius arquata; assembly: GCF_964106895.1. NCBI lineage: Eukaryota > Metazoa > Chordata > Aves > Charadriiformes > Scolopacidae > Numenius > Numenius arquata. The sequence goes on along the minus strand of NC_133579.1, from coordinate 68,301,992 downwards.
CCACGTCGTCATGGACTAGATCGATGCCCATCCTCTTCTCCCGCTGAAGCAAGCACTCCTGAGCAATCTGTTGGGGACATGCCATCATTGTTGGCTGCAGGGGCAAGGTTTTCTGTAGGGTCCCCAACTCAAGGAATGGAAGTAAAGAAATTCTAGGCAGGCACAGAGATGACAGCAGGGGAAAACAGTGCCCAGGGCAGCTGGTTTAGCTGACAATGAGCAGCTGAGCTGCAATATCAGCATTAAATCAACATGAGGGAGCACATGAGTCCCTGATGCAACCACAGCTGAATCAAGGGACCTGTGTCAGCCTTGATGCTGACTTCGCCACAGCCTTGTAGTAGGACATGGGCCTTTGTCTCCCAAACCAGGATTTTGGATGTACCGCTTATGAAAATATTTGGTTCTGATGGGCTCAGCATGTGCCAATAGTGGATGCAGCAGATGGCAAGAGATTTGTGGATTACTAACTTAATTAATGGTCTCTTCATAAAAACTTTCTAGATGTTACGGAGCTGCAGTGAAACTTAATTAGACTTTTGAGTGGCTACAGATGTTTCAGCAGGAGGCTACAGCTTGCAGCCCACTGGACAAGGTGCTTACCTGGAGAAGGGGCTCTGTCTCGGCCAAGGCTCTCTCCAGTCTTTTCTTCACATCTGTGAGGGCGTTGGTCTCCCTGATCATCTCATCCAGCTCAAGGCAGAGCTCCGATTTCCAAAATCCAATATCATTGGCACGTATTCCCACGCTTTTGGTGTTTTCTCCTTGTGTTTTCTCTGTCTGCTGATATTTATCCTCAATCATGTGGGAGGTATCAACTCTCAGACACTCTGCATCATGCTGGTAAGTCTCCGACTCTTTGTAGTTGGTCAGGTTGGACCTGTACCAGTCATCAGGGGTGTACCGGGTGATGAAGGTTGGTTTGTTGGAAACTAAAGGAAGCTTCTTGCTGGCAGTCATCCCCTGGAAACTTTTGGAAAAGGGAGCCAAAGTTTGGTTGATGGCAGCTGGTTTATAGTAGGTGCTGGACATCCAGGGGAGGCTGGAGTTCTGAGGCAATGGGTAGTAAGGAAAACGGTCCTTATAGCTTGAAGCCATGGCGCTGATGGCAGGCAGTAACTTGGTAGTCGTTGATCGAGGGTGGGTGTACATCGCTGTTAAGGGAGAACCAACAGGCTCCATTCTTGAACACTGCTATTCAGGTACGTGTCCTGCTCAGAGGAGGAGACAGAAGACAACCTCACTCAGTAAGCTCCTGCACTTAACTTAATTGTTACAGCAACACATGCAACTTGTAACACAAACAGCGATGCACACATTGCCTGTACAGGCTTAAAACTTTTGAAAGCAAATCCCTTCTGACAGTATCCCAAGCACTTCTATACAGAAAAGGTTTTGACTTTGTTGTTAGTATCTAGCGTCAGGCCTTGAAATACAGAGAAAACTAAATCACGGCTGCTCAGGAGAATGACACATACTAGACCTTAATTTTCCTTAAATCTGTCAACCCCATGAAACTGTAGTTGCTGATTCTCTGCTGTTCATTTGTTTCTTTAGGCTGGCGTATCTGCTAGTACTTCTAGTACTAGATCTTCTAGTACTCCAGATGTAATTTTTCTTTCAAAGTGCCATTACCAGCCCCAAGAACTGCACCCCTTTGGACACACAGCTGCTACAAACCCAACACAATTTGTGGGTGAGGCACTCCCTCCTCCTCCCCTCTATCTTGACTTGCATTAAATGCTTGAGGGAGGAGTCTGCAGGTGAGACAAGTTTTGCAGGACTATACCCAAATTTGAACACACATCCCCACCTATTTCAGTCTCAAAATAACAGCCATCTCTTGACTTGCAAAGGAAGAAAATATTTGTGGCTCACCTGATGTAAAATCACTATGCTTGGAAAGGAGATATCCCACAAAGTCTTTTCGGAGGGCTTTGTAAACACCAGCCTTGAAGTAGCCCCAGGAAGAATGGTCACACATGAAGATTTTGCTGCCAAGAACTGTGGGTGATACTGTGCTTTTCAGATTGAGGTTATCAAGTCAGTTGCTATCAGAAATATAATGCAGAGGGCCACCAAATGTTCTTAATGCACCAAATCTGAGGACAAACACTCTGCAGGATATGCTGTGCTCGGTATGAAGCTCTTGTAAGGTTGTAAGTGTCACCTACTGGCAGGAATAAGTCCCTATGGCTGTTGTAGCCAGTTGGACATGTCCTTCCTCTAACAACCAGCCTGTCCCCACTGGTAGGACACTGGCGTGCTACAACAAGATCCCTGGATGGGAGTGGGGTTTGACACAAAGCATGTGCAAAATCCCATTTGTTACAGCATGAAAGTCACTTGATTCCTTTAAAAATGGGATGTTTGCAGGAAATAATCTCCCTGTTACAGTTTGACGCATTCAGATGAACAGTGTCTCCAAATGCAGCTATTAAATAAATGAATGGTGAATGCAGGAGAATAACAGGTTCTTTAGTTAGAGCACCAAGTCTCACCGCAGGATCCAGCCTGGACGAAGCAGCTGTGGGATAGGCAGCAAGAAACTCACACCCTCAAATTTAGCAAAAAAGCCTTCACAATCTCAACTCTGCAAGACAGTTTGGCAGAACCAAGGATGAAATGTCTGTGCTCGGGTCCAATGAAAAAAACCACTGTGAGTGCCAGCCTCCTTTTGTTTAGGAAAGGGAGGAAAAGCCCTTAGGAATAGACCTGGGTTACTTTTTCTGGCATTTCCAGCTGAAATAAAAGCCCTGGCATCCCCCTGGTGTAAGCCATCCCAGGGTGGAGCCCCCGACCGCCTATTTTGGGTACATCTGGATGATAGATAGAAGAGATTTTGGGAAGGATTAGGCAAAATACTTGCTTTTTTAGTCTTCCCCTTCCAGTTAAAGTACATACTCACCCTTAGCTTCCAGAAGCTTGCAGGTGCCCGGGAGGAGCTGCTACTCACTGCTGTGCTCTCAGATTTGGCAGCAGCATCCCCAGTGCTGTCTGTGACACAGAACCAGGGCAGAGTTGCCATGGGCACAGGGTGCTCAGTGACCAGGTTCGGCCTGGGCAACTCTGTGTAGCCACCATGGCAACCTGATGCAGCCATCAGGCAAGCTGGTGCTCTTGATGGGCAACCCGGGATCACTCCTGGATAAGAAAATACCCTATGAACTCAGTGCCTTAAGTGGGCAACCTAGCGCCACCCCTGGGCAACTCAGTGCAGGCTCTGGGCAACCTAGTGCCTTTGCTGGGCAACTTGATCCCATCCCTGGACAACCCCTGGTGCCATCAGTGGGAACCCAGTACAGGCCTTGGGCAGCCACTCCAGCTAACGCAAACCCAACTTTTGAAAACACCCATCAGGTCTGCTGTAAGCACCTCTGTGTCCCACTGTATCCAGAGGAAACATTTTGATTTCCTTCATTTTACTGCTTTAGATTAACTGTGAGCTATGTCGACGGCTCATCAAGTACTCAGGCTGATATATTTGTCTTCTCATAGCCTCAGTTTCCTGAGAAAGCCATGCCTCTGCTGCCAAAGATCTGACATAAGAAAGAACTCCAACCGTTTCCTGTATACAAAGGTTAGCACACTTTGATTTCGCTTTAAAAACACATCTTGCTTTCGCCAGGTGAAGAATCAACTTCACCAAACCGAAATAAAAAGCTCAGCACACAAGTTGCTTTTCTATAGCTAAACCAGATAAATGCAATTAAAGCAAGCTGACCTCTGCCCCTTGGCAGGACACACACACCCGCTCAGATCAGCCCTGCTCTCTGATCCTTGCACATTCCCAGCACCCATCTACACACATTCTCCCTCCCTGCCCAGAGCTAATTGTGCTCAGGTGAATCACTGCATGATGAGGGACACCACTAATTGTTGTAGGCAACCACACCATTTTTGAATTATTTGCTAAATTAAGCAAAAATCATTAGATAATGTTGCAAATGGCCCACGGGTGCTCTGCAAAGCACACAGAACAGGACTTTCAGGGGAAGCACTCATGAGCAGCACCCTGCAGAGGGACAGCAGGGGACATCAAAATGGAGGAAGCTTTGGTCCCACCTTAGTGTCTGGAGTGGATTTTAAAGTGAAGGGCTAATGACATATGTAAAACCTACAAAGAGAAGAACTGGCATGGACAAAGTCAAATTCACAAGTTAAGTGACTCTTAAGCAAGAAATTAACAGTTGCACATAGAAATGCCTTTAGGGACTGTGTGTGTGCACAGATGCACAGTGGCCCTGGGGCCAGGCAGCAGGGCATTGGGAGCCCCTGGGGAGCTGCCATGGAGTTCTTTCCAAACCCTGCGCAGCACCATCCCTCGCCCTCCCTTGTCAGCGACTTGCACTGGCTTGGAGTTGGGAAAGATGGGCAGCAGCAGAGCCCAGTACACACTCGTGTTTCTGGCAGTGTTTGGGCATCCTCAAGGCTTCCAATGAGCCCCTTCTGGCCGGGTCCACTCAATGTGGGCACTCGTCCCACCCAGGGCGGGCACTGGCCTCCCTTTGCCGCCTCCTCCTCTGCCAAGTAGGCTTGGTGTAGGAATCTCTGGCTGCTGAGCAAGCTGTGGGTCAGCCACAGGGGTGCCAGCTTGCCCAACGGCTGGCTTGTCACCAACGGACATTTCTGTGTCTGGGAGAGTGGCCCATGAGGCCCTGCAGGCCCCATGCTGGGCGGCCATTTTGCTTGCCAGAGAGCAAGGCTGCCCCTGGGGCAGCGGGCCTGCCCTTCAGTTCCCCTCCTGTTCCCTGGGCTCCAGCCCCCTCCTCGTGCCAGGCCTGGGCTCCCCTCAACGCCACAGTGGCTACTGGAGGGCCGGGGAGTCTTCATGAGCCTCTGACCACTTCCCAACAACTGACAGGAGCAGAGAGGGGCAGAGGGGAGGAGAGGGCCAGGCCTCCTCCGGCCTGCTGCTGTGCAGGGGCGATGGGAGGAGCCCATTGGAGGGCCCCCGAGGTCCTTGGGGCCTGGAGGTGGGGTTTTCAGTGTCAGGAGGGGAAGGCCCGTGGGGGACTGCTGTCCCCAGCTGGTTCTTGCCACAGCTACCCTATGCAGGGGTGAAGATGAAGCCAGTCTGCGGTGGTCTCTGGCGCTCTGCTGGACTCAGAGGACAATTCTTCAAAGCATCTCACCCATTGAGAAATCAAAATCAAAAGTGGCCTAAACATTGAAAAATAAGGCTTCGTCCAGGTGATTAGAGAAAAAAAAACAAAACCACCTCATGTCTTTCTCAATGGTGGCTATAAATGATAAATAAATGATAAACAAGTAACAAGACATACACGTGGTGAGGTTGTGTTCCCTGTTCTCCTCATGATTCAGTGACAGACAAAGAGTTCTGGTTACTGGAAATTAGTGACATTCTTCTCTATTTGAGGCTTTGCTGCCCAGGTCAACTGAGCTGAAAATACACATCCTAGCGTTACGGTTCAGTGAATACTCCAAACATCATGAGCAAACATGGCAAGCAAAAAGAGAAGTCCCGGACTGCCACTTTCAATAGATTCTTCCACCCTCTCGCTGGTCTTCTCCTTGTGCCCATGTAGCTGTCTTCTGCAGATGTCCACTTGGCAAACAGAACCTGTGAACCAACCGGCTCAAAACAAACCCACCAAAACAAGTCTTACTTTTTGGAAGCCTCATTTTGTCAGCCTGCCTAGCCAAGCTCTTCCAAGTCTTTCTCCTCTTCCTCCTTTAAACTAGACTTCCCAAGGATTATCTCATCCAGTTTTTGAAGTGACAGAGACAATCTGAATACATTTTTCTGAAAGGTGGATCAGAATTTTTATACATGGATAAACATATTATTATTAGGCTATTGGATTAGATTTGTTGTCCCCTTCCCCACAGGTCACACCACTTTGGTGACTTGCCCAGATTATAGCTACTATATTTCTTGTACTGAGAAAGTAAATCTATCATTTACTCTGACAAAAGACGCAGGTCAGTCAGGCGTGCTCCATCTTTAGTGAACGCACATAGGACTCAGTCTACTTAGTTTCATCTTCCCATCAGAAATTCTCTAGAGCCACTCATACTACTGATGTGAAACCCTTTAGACTATAGCTGTGCAGCTATAAATCAGAGGTAGAAGATGTTGAGAGTTCTTGCTCTGAGAGAGGGCTCCAGTTTCATGAGTCAGTTCTTTCTAAATTCTGAAACAAGTTCCCTGACTCCTTTGATCCAGCCTACTGAACTCTGTCCTTGCTTCCTCATCCCATCTTTACATTCAGACTTGATATCATCATTTTTATTGAAAAAGGAGACAAAGGATTTGATTGAAGATAATCTGCATATGACCCAAAACAGTTTGATTCTTGAGAAACATTTCTGTCCGTGAAATAGGAAGTAGGTTTGGTGGGACCTGGAAGTAACTGAAAACCCAATATTAATTTCTGGAAAAAATCATACACAACTTTTTTTTTTTTTTTTATGTTATTGAAAATCCACAGGTGAGGAAAGGCTTTGTGGCATAATTTAAGAATCTTCACTGTAGATATTCTTGATGACAGGATGATGCATAGGATTTTTGTTATAATTTGTAGCTGATTTGTGCAAGTGAGCTATGTTATATGTATATCATAATAAGTTATTATATATATTATTGTATTATCATTAATGTAACTTAAAGATTGCCAAACTGGATTGCACTCTGCATTCCCTTTACATGAATAAGAGAAATTATATCAGATGAGAAAGAAAGACCATTGTCTGTAGTGAACCTGAGAGGAAGGGGAACAAATGCAGATGCATTCAGCAAGTATGCTCTGTTTCCCTGGTTTAAATATTGCTGATTTAGCTGGTAGCATTTAATTGAAAGATACTGAGCTTTGGGTCCAGCATGCAAAGTAGGGGGAAATGTCACAGAATTGACACCCCCAAAATCAGGAAAGAACTTTAAGTTTCACGAAGAAAAGCAGGAGCTGGGAGTTAAAAGTCAAAAAGACGATTTCATCTTGTAAAATGTGTTACTTCCCCTCTCCCTTGGGTATTTAGGCTCAGACTGCAAGGACTTCCCGGCCTTTTCAGTGTGAAGTTAAACTTCAGGTCATAGTTTGGACTGGAGCAAAAAGAAAATCCAATATGAGCTACTGTTTTGATTTTTTTTAATTCTACTGAGAATCCAGGTCAGGGGAAAGGCTATATGACTACCAGTTAGTAACCTGCCTTACTGATAATGGTATCAATAAAAAACATTGATTTTTGAGGTGAGCAGTCTGGGAGGAATGTGCAAGGTGACATAGTTAAGCCACTTCCGCAAGTGTTTTCTCATTAACTGCATTTTATGTGGAGGTGTAAAACAGCGCTGACACTGTTGGTTACTGTCAGAGAAGTAACTGCCTTTCTGCTGTTGGGAACTGCTTTTCATTTAAAACAGTTCTACTTATAATATATTTGATGTGCCTAAGACCTGCTTGCACAGCAGGTGTAAGTGCAAAATTGGCATCAGAGCAGACCATGAACGTTGTCAAGATGAAGAACAAAACTCCTTCTATAGAAATACCTTTTTTTTTTCCTGTATCTGATTTATTGCCTTCACTGTCAGCGTTTTGGTTCTTCATTGCCTCAACTCAGCTTTGCTTCCCGAGGTGGCTGCACCACCGGTCTTCCTGCTCCATTCTTCCCCTTTTATCCACAGCCGCCTTTATGTCTGGGCGCATCCTTCATTGAAGCAAGCAACCTCCTCCCCGTTTTTCCTCTCTCCTCAGACTTCGCTTCTGGTTAGCTTTCAACTCTCCACCTTTGACACAAATTTTCTCCTCTTCTTCTCCTGTCTCATCACAAGCAGCTGTGATAAAAGCAAAATAAAGCCACACTGACGTGGTACTTTCAAAACTGAAAAGCTACTCTCATGGTTGATATGTGCAATTATACTAATTTAGCTTGGAAAAGTGTATTTTTAAAGGAACACAGGTGGCAGTTGGCCAGTCCTCCGTGACCTTCTTTGCTCATGGGGTGTTTTTGAAAATTGTCATATACATATTGCTACGGCAATTAATATTCCTCTTTCCAAAGTGGTGTATTATTAATAGCAGATAACAATACATACCATTAGCTGCTTCTCTGCCTCCTCAAGGCGCTCTCCAAAATGTCACTCGTGCCTTGCCTAAAACACTATTGTTATTGTCATACTTAGTGGCATGGTGACATTTTTTGGCACCTGTCTAAGAGTCAAATAGAATTGTTCACACATAATTTGAGTCAATCATAGACCCAAAGCAGGGCCGGTAACGCTACTTGTGTAGCTGCTGCTCTTCTCCACAGCAACAAGAGGGGTTGAAAGTGAGCAACAACTCCTCGCTCTCTTCTCTTCAGGTGCTGGGGGTACAACCAGGTGTGAGCGGGAACGGATGGGGTTATTCCCACACCTTCCATAGGCAGGGAGAAAGAATTCCCATATTCAAGAGGAGCAAGAAAGGAAAAGGGAAACACCTCAAACAGCAGTTTGTGCCATGCTGAGGTTCTTCAGGTGAAATTTTAGCCTAATCTGGCCCTCCAGCTGACATGTCTCTACAGAAGAATGAAGGAAGAACACCCTCAATTACTGTCTAATAATATACTGACATGAGTTCAGGGAGATAAAATGCAGATACCTCAATATCTCCGTATCCCTTTATGCTCAAGGTTTCTCATTGAGATGTTTCCCAAAAAATATACCTACGGGTATTTTAAACACATAACAAGGCAAATGTAAAGGAATAGCAATAATGAAAAATTACAACAAACCCACTGAATTTGCTGTAATATTTAGCATTTGAGGATTTTAAGTCTTACTCTCCAGGATGATAATTCCATTCAGCGGTGACTACCCATAACATTTTATTCTGTTTTATCAGAATTTTGTAGTCAATCAAACTCCCCGTACAGACCTAGGAAAGAGTATTAGCAGTATTAGCAGACAGTCTTACCGTAAAACTGTTTTATTGGAAAGCAGTCAAATTGCACCATGTTCACAATGTATTAATGAAAAAATGCTATGTTGTTATTAATGCTCTGTTGTTTCAATTGCTTCCTATCTACAACTGAAGTGAGAAAGAAGATTTGAAAGATATTACAGAGCCAAAATGGAAGAGCCCAAGGTAAAATGGTATATTCTTATTTTACACTAAAATGCTTAGAAAGTTGTATTAAAAGATATAATTCAACTTTTCCCAGAGTACTAGTATATGAAGATCTGAAACTACAGACTGATGGAAAAAGTAGAAGAGAAACTAAAAAGATGAGCAATTAAGCTAAAAAATATTTAGCCTGTTGTCTAGCACTTACAGAATGTGGCATAGTATATATTTATAAATGCAATAGGACACTTGCCAAATATGCTGGAAGAGAAATGTGACAGAGATTAAGCATTTCCTAGCTTGCAACATACATATAACCTCATTATGTATATGTATATGTAAACATACAACCTCATTAAATTCATTTTGTGACCTGGAACTTCATCATTCCTCTTTACTACTTAATGTCACTGAAAATAATCAATTTATATATACAGATTTAAATAGACTGGCTTCACTCTGCTTAAAAGTTATTAAAAGTTCTGAAATTTTCCATTTATGCAGACTGTAAGACTTCCCCATGCCATGCGTCTGGAAAAAGACAAGAAATGCAATGGACTTAGTGGTGAAAGCTAAGAGCGAATTTTACAATCAAATAAAGCAGGAAAGAAATTGGGAAAAAGAAAGGAAGAAAAAGGAAAAAAGGGAGGAAAAATATACTTACAAATACAAAATTTCTTTTATCTAGATTAGTATGCCAGATTTTAGAATATCCTTTACAAAATACTTTACACTCTGAGGCATCTGTAAGGTAAGGCTCGTACTCACTATGTGAGAGAAGACTTGGCTACATCCCACTGGAAATCTGACCTGCTTCTTTTCCATGGATATGACACCGCTACCAACACCAGCCAGTTCCAAAGCGAAAGCAAAAAACCCTCCCTCTTAATACTCTTTTCATCACTTAGTAAGCTCCTAGTGATTTGACATGTTTTAGGTAAAACATGATCTGTCTCTATTAAACCCACATTTATGAATTTAAATTATCATGTTGTTGCTACTACAATGATAAAAAAATTAGTCACACTCTACTGAAGGCGATATAAATGACTGTCACTTAGATAATTCTGCAAGAAACAATTTCCTCTTGTACTTCACTGAGAGTTCAACAGAGTTTCTCTTGCTGAATGAACATTACTCATAATTCCAGACCAGGTGAAAACTTTTATCCTATTTAGTACGTTACATGATTTTTCTATAATATAGAGTACTACATCTGGAGACGAGCTCTTTGAAGGGGATCTTGAGAGGTCTGAGGTGTGCAATCCAGCAGGTTAGTAGTTAAGCTGGGAAATCAACAATGCTAGGAAAAAAAAACAGGGCTCACCTGAAAAAATAAACTCAGCAAATGGGCACTGAGGTGCTGGAGCGTGTTCAAAGAAGGGCAACGAAGCTGGTGAGGGGTCTGTAGAATAAGTCTTATGAGGAGAGGCTGAGGGAACTGGAGTTGTTTAGCCTGGAAAAAATGAGGCTGAGGGGAGACCTTATCGCTCTCTACAACTCCCTGAAAGGAGGGTGTAGCAAGGTGGGGGTCGGTCTCTTCTCCCAACTAGCAGGCGATAGGACAAGAGGAAATGGCCTCCAGTTGCACCAGGGGAGGTTTAGATGGGATATTAGGAAATATTCCTCACCAAAAGGGTTGACAAGCATTTGAACAGGCTGCCCAGGGAAGGGGTTGAGTCACCGTCCCTGGAGGTGTTTCAAAGACCTGTAGATGTCGTGCTCAGGGACAGGGTTTAGTGGTGGATTTGGCAGTGCCGGGTTAACAGCTGGACTCGATGGGCTTAAAGGTCTTTTCCAATCCAAATTATTCTATGATTCTATGAAAAGAGAGAAAATAGATGTATGGGGTTCACAGGTGGGGAGCCACAGGGGGTCCTCTGAGGAGAGGCCAGGGTTGCCCCATGCAGGACACAGCTGGTTCCAACAGCCCTGCAGGGCTGAGGGGAGCTGGTGGCACCACTGAAGGTGTTTTGCCCAAGTGTTTAAATATCTGCCTTCTTTGTTTCTCAATACCCAAATCAGTTATTATATGTTTATGTTAATTGGAAATAAATTAAGTTTAATTCCCCAATTTGAGTCTGGTTTGCCGATGACAATAGATACAGCTTTATTTAGATTAAAGACCAGTTAGTGGAATTATGTGGGATTTGGTTTGAATTTTATTGTTTACTCTAATGAGAATTTAAATTTGAGTTGCCTGGAATTGTCAAGATTGCTATTAGTATCTTGCATTTGTATAGAGCTTTTCATACTGAAATATCCCAAAATATTTTATAAATTACAGCTACTGATCAGGCAGCTTCCTGTCAATTATAGCATATCCAGTCAGAAAGGGTAAAGAATAATTTTAGCAATGGAAATGACAAGCATGTTTAATTACACATACATTTTTCAACTGCCTTTGGAAAAAACCCAAAACAGCTGACTGCCTTCCAGGAACAAGAATTCATCTCCAGAAAATTACCCCTGATGCCTTGTCAAAAAAAAAATTTTGTGGAGCCAGTCCATCTAGAAATAGTGGCAGCAGCTTTCTTCAGCTACAAAACATCAGTCAGATGTATTTTTTTATTTTTTAATTTCATACCAACAGGAGAAAAAGATCAAAATTTCCTTAGATTTGCGACTTCCAGGGGAAATATAGGTCAGGCCAACATAATTTGCGGTTAGGTCTATCTGAAACATCTCTGATAAAAATACCAGTATCTCCATCTTTGACCTATATTCAGAATTGCACAATACACTTCTTAATTTTACACTGCCATGCAAGGTAGAGTTCATCATAGTACCTGGTGAAAATAAATAACTCTTTAAATGTGGTTTTCTTTCACTGAAAATGCATACTGCAGAAAGTGGCAGCTGTTTGGAACACAGTGCTGTTTCCTTTAGCATTTTGCGGGTGATCATTACACTCATATATTTGCTAGAAGAGAAAAGTATATTCTTCAAAAAGTTTTTAATATGTCAGAAAGAAGTTTTAACAGCTTGTGACTAGGGAGTTAAGAAACATTGTGAAAGAGGAAATTCAGTTTTGTTTCAAAAAATCTAGTTTATTGTATAGCATCTGTCAAATAAAACAATATATTCTCTTTCTTCAAGTTCTGGACAAGTGAGGACCTAAGAAGGATTTTAGGCAGAACATCTCCTTTTTCCTTTTGGCACTCTTGGTCTATTTAAGAGTAGCAAAATATGCAAAGCCATTGCCTGAATCAGTAATGACTGAAGTCATCCTGGGCAAGATTTTCAGAAGCAGATTTTTCATTACCTTCATGCTCTCAAAGCAAATGTAAATGCCCTTATGGGGAACATGTGTCTGTGTACACTGGTTATACGGTCAGTGGTTTCATAGAAACAGAAACTTTTCAGAGTATTCCGTGACTTTGCTACTTAAAACTGCATGACCTAGTGGTTAAAAACACAAATAGTATTGTGCAATTCCACACCTAAGATTATTCTTTTCTGTTCCTTTCACCCTGTGTTCTTTATATACGAAATATTTGCTATTTTTGCTTCAGCATTTCTCTAGCGCTGCTAAAGCTTCTTGTCCTCTAGAGATCTGTAAAGTGTGACTGACAAAGGAAGCTCAGGCTGATGAAGAATCTGTGAGGTTGCTGGGGAAAGAGAAAAAAATGCACCTGTTTTCTGCTTTAAATGCTTAAACGCAGGGAGATGTCCAGATCAGAATCAGGTTTATGTTTTGACTGGCTTTAAATTATAAGTGTTTCTGCTCTACCATAGTTTTCAGGGCATTTCTAAAAAGTCTATTACTGGACTTGATATTATAAGCTGGGAAGTTGCAGGAAAGGAATGCTTCCCACTCCTGTTTTGTTTCTCCAGAGCTGATGACTGATGAATACAAGTTACTGATTAAGGCTATGTTATTTTCCTCACATACTATGTCTGAAGCTCTGTATTTGTCTTTGACTCTTTAAACAATGTTTGAGTAAATCACACAAAAATTAGACAAGTCATTTAGAATGAGGTAATTAATTTTCAGTGTCCATTTAGTTAATAACTAGTGTTTTGATCCTGATTTTCAAGTAAATTACTAGGTTGCACATAGTGCTCTAATCATTTGGACAAGTTAATGCATTCTATGCACTGTGTGAATTATTTGTTTCAATTATCTGTTGATAGACAATTAAGGAAGGAAGGAGGGATCTTTGTCAAAAAGGACACACAGTATTTTCTTTAATGATGGAAGAGAAAGGTGGAATAATGAATAACTTTGAACGAAGGAATAGCAACAGCATTCTTCCAACCCCATTACTATCAATGTTAAATCCCTTGGGTTTAGTAGTGCAGATATTTTCATCAGTGCTTCAGACTGTTCTGCTTGACAGTCACAATCATGACCACACAAACACAGCAAACCACAGGTATTTTACTCATATACACCCTTTAACGGGTCAGCTGGCTTCACCTGCTCACGGGGCCAAATCCGGATTGCTCAGTAGGAGCTGGTGCTACTTCAGATACTTTTAATTTTTTGTTACACAATGCTAGCATTTTTACAATCTCATTACACACACAGACAGATTCAGACCGAGCACAAAGCCCTTTACATCAGTATCTCATGCAGGCAGAGGAATGGCCAATACTTATGTGCAGTATTCATTTACCCCAGGTTTTCTAGTCGTTCACAGCCTCTGGTTTCTGTCTTGAATTGCTCACTGTCCTTGATCCAGCATGAGTCCACTGGACACCGGACACAAACAAATCAAACTCTTTCTCAGATAAAGTATTTGATATGGACCAGTGTCCTGCAGTTCAGAGATGGCACTGGAAAGACAGTGAAAAAGTCCATGAAAGTACAGAGAATGAACTTACCCCAAAAAGTGGCTGCTAAACACTACATCACTGAAATTTTTTCCCAAAGATTTACAGCTAGCAGCATTTGGGTGCAGGGTTAATTGGAGCAGCTAAAGGCAGAGGGTAGCTAGGTTTGTCTTAAAAATTGCATTCAAAAGAAGGGAAGACCAGAGGAATTGCACTTAGGAATGCTTGACCCATTTTAAAATATTCTTAAAGTGTAATTTAGTTCTGAAAGAGCTCAGGACAGAGCAACTCAAGTGTTCAAAGTCTGCCAAAATCAAAGTCTTACAGCGGAGAGTGATTGCCAGCTTTAAAAATAAGTCTTTCAGACTACCTGTAATGATACAAAAGCTACAGAAGAGAAAAAAAGTCAGTAAATCCATAGCTGCTTCGTCAATGTATTCAAAAAAATCCTTTTAGATTTTTTGAAATTAAAAGTGAAATTGTTTTGGAGTTTTGCTTTTCTGGAAGTTAATATTTAGCTTTTCTAGTATTTTTATATGCTTCAAGTTCACTTTAGTGTCATGGAGTACTAAATCAGAAAATCTCTCGAGCCGTCTCTAAAGAAATAGTAGTGTTGCACGTTTCATAAAATAACCGTTAGTGCCATTTATTACCATATACCTAAATTAAAGAAGGCTCCAAGAAAGGGCAGGTGAAGTAGCTTTTCTTCCGCAAGTTACAAGGTCACATACAAACCATTACCGCGGAGCCACTGTTTACTTTGCTAAGAGTAGCTTGGTTATGTACTATACTCTTACTCACATTGGCCTCAGTAAGTATCTCCTTATTGGCTTTGCAGCTCAGATTTCAATCTTTTACGGTGGTAATTCTATTAGATACCCATCCTGGCATTATTTCCTCTCTTCCTTTTACTACTCACATATTTTGTTTGTCAGCCAATTGCCAGTCAATCCCATTTTCAGGAGCCATCCTTTTGTATGGCTGAGCTTTCGGAGTTTTCAAATGTCACTTTAAGTTCTTAGCAAGAAACAGTAGCCTAAAAAAAAAACTCACCTTCATCCCAACAATAATTAAACTGTCATTTGTCTGCTGTGTTAGACAAAATTACCATATTTCTCTCTTATCTTTCACTTTTCAGACATTTCTTTCAACTTGTTAGTGACCTTCACTGCTGCTTTCCGAAATGTCTCCCATTTAATTAAACCTCTTTTTTAGCAGTTAATTTGACTTTAGGTATCTCAGTACCTGACTTCTTGTTGAAAAAGTCCCTCTCTGAAATTAGCTTTCTATTCTTTGACTTAAAGTAGCTTTGTCTGTACCCTAAATCAGTGCTGGCGGCTTTTCCCACAACAAGCTTGATGACATCCTATATAATTGTCATTTGTTCCAACACCTTTTCCTTTCCTTGCAATTACTTTCTAGGGTTCTATCAGTGAATATCTTCCACCTGCATTCTTTCCTTTTCCATGATTTAAAAATAAATGAATAAATTTGTCAGATACCCTCTCTGGGCTGCTTCCCAGCATCCCAGGGTGGTAAACTAGCATGACTCTATCTCCTATTGCCCTTTTACCTCCCATTTGGATGCAATAGCTGGCCAGCGTGAAGCAAAGGCAGTTTTATGTACATTAACCTTCAGCTGCAAGTCTAACTATCTCACTGCAGTAACCTTCATCCCCTCCACTTTGTCCCTGCCACGTTCTCCCACCAGGCTCAGCAATAAGGACTCCAGAGCCACACAAAAGGAGCAGCAGGAGGATTTAAGGCAAAGAAAGAAAGGATCGAGCCTCCCGCATCGGGTCTTAGATCTCCTCTCCTCCATGCCAGTTTCTTCTCAAAGGATGCTGTGCTGTTCCTGGATAAAAGTGCCCTGTAAAAACTACGTTAAGTGTCTTTTTTTAAACGGGACTTGACTGACTTGATTCCCTTAGCAGTTCCCTACATCTGACAGCAGATGCAGTTCCCTACCGCAACCGTAGAGAGCAGTCGAGACCAGACGGATCAGACGATTTTCAGATTTTTTTTCTTTCAGACTGTTTTCCCCCATTTCTCAGGTAAAAGTTGTCATCTGAGCATCTTAAACCAGCATCAGGTACCATTTTTTCATTATCAAAGTACTTTACATGATTTAGGCCTTCAGAAACTTGTTTTTTGAATGACATGGGAGAATAAATAGTTCCATTTCAAAGCCAAATCAAGGCCAGATCAGAATTCAGTAATTCCCTAAATGACATCTAAAACAGACACTGAATAAGGAATATCGCCACAGCGCAAGGATATTTTATTCCGTCAGAGATATTCTCCTGGGGAACATTTGCTACAGTACTTGTACGATGCTAATCCATGTGGGGAGGAACAGGAATGTGGACACGTGGTGCAGGGAACTGGCGATATAAGCTTTCGCTCTGCTGTTAGTGGATGCACCTACAGAACAACAGAAACTGAGCTACTGGATCTAAGTGTGATCAGAAAGAAAAAGGCTGCAGAGAGGAGACATCTCTTTTTTTTTTTTTTAAATCATATATTTTGTATGTGGCTTTTTGCATCATGTTTCATAATGATAAAACGTGACTCATTCCAAATGATTAATTTCAAGCTAGTGTCTCCAGGTATTAAATAGCAAGTATTTCCTATGCCACGTAGGTAGGTTAGATTATCCAATTACCCATAAACATTGTTTTGGTCTCCATGGTTACTCAGGTGATTCTAGCATTTTTCTTCCACACCATCAGTTGCCAAGGATACAAGTCGTTACAAAATGCAGCAGCTACAAGTGAAGATTGCAGGGGTATAGTCCTTCTGCATGCAGCCATTATATGTAATAAATCTTGCTAGGCACAGCATTTGAATCCCGAAGGCATTCTCAGTGGAGTTCTTGGAGTTAACTGAGTTAATAAGTTTGTTAGAAAAGGAGAGGATGCTCACCAAAGCTATCAAATGTGAAATGTATATGGCACAACTGCATTGCCTGAAATAAAGCACTTGAGTACCTTCTTGCACAGATAGGAATATCCTGACCCTAACTATATTATTCTCAAATAGAATTCCAACTCAGGCCAATGGAAACTGAATCAGAGCAGAAAGCTTTCTGCATTTAAGGCCAATATTACCTTGCCGACAGGGATAACCTCCTGCACCATACAACAGCTACTTGTTAAAAAGAATCACAAATATTTGCTGCACTATGTAAACTGACAAAACGAGACAAAACCGCCCATAACCACAAAAAGGGACAGAATAGGAAGTGCACTTTGCTAGGTTTACATTTTTCTGCCCACAAAATTGCAAAGACAACTTTATGCAGACATTCGTATGTCTAAGTATCCAAACTGCAGGGAGAATACACGGCTGAAATAATTCAACTGTATTCAGAAACTGAACCCTTAATGATCTACATCAGACTGCATGTGAAAAATAGATGCTGTTTGTAATTTTGCCATTCATATATATTAAAAAATATACCCCTGCATCTTCATTAGAACACAGTTCTCTAAGATCTAAGGTTTTCAGTTCTTTCAAATTGAAAAGATAAAATACCTATACTTTTCAGACATGTGACCCCGTAAAAACAACTTGCTGAAAATTAATTGTTTCTTATTGTGTAAAAAGCTCAAAAATTGCTACAGTGTGCTGTAGCATATTATATTGTCCCAGAAGGTATAATATTTACTCTTACAAAGACAAAGCAAAATATAATTTAAAAAACCCTTCTGAATATTGTTGCTGTCTGAAATGACAGATCACATCTCTCAGCCATAATGTGACTCTGAATAAAAAACACCTTTCCTCCCATGAAAGTTTTTCTTTTATTATGGATGTTCATTTTCTGTCTTAAGTTCTAGAAATCCTGAGTATCAAGCATATAAGATAAAATCTTGAATTGTTTTTGTTTTGTCTTGTGATATTTTGGAATGGTTCTTGCCAATGGACGTCTCTTTATTTCCTTTTATAAGATGCTATATTTAAATCTTATCACACAGAGACTTTTTTTTTTAATCCGTACAGGAAATTTTTATTAATTTCTTCATATTATTAACAACATACCATTGACAGTAACTTTGTTAATGCACAAAATGTATGCAATAATTAGAAAAAATAGAAAAGTTTTCATTTCTGAAATATACATTATCCTTCTAAAGTCAGATAAAGTTAAGGGACAGTCTTACCATCTGCTTAGGAATATAATATAAGAATAACTTCCAGAGACCCAGAGTTTGCCTTTTAAAATATTATATTGCAATTTTAAATTGTTGACCATTCTTATACTAAGACATTACAGAATCAATGAGGGGAGTGTGATTAGCTGCAGAACAAGAAAGGTTGTTTGGGTTTTTTTAAAAATATAATTAGGTATTTCTTTTTCTTCTGTCAAGCTGCTACTTTCCTTTTTTTAAACAGATTTTACTGACTTACTTCAAAGTTTGTGTTTTCAGTTTGTCAGCTGATTAAGAATGCTAGTAGCCAGCTGATTAAACAACTCCATGAAGAGATTTGCAAATTTATAATCATCATACTTTATTTAGGACCAAATTCAATTCCATTAACTGTAGCTGGGGAATGACTTTCTTAAGCTACCAGTGTTATAAACCTAAGGCATAAAAACTACATGTGGAATTCACTAGGAATTTGCAAGTTTTATGTGAAAGCTCATCCCCAAAACACTCTGAACCACGCAGAAAACATTCTAGTAACACTGTCAAAAGTGTTGATATAAAGTATAGAGCTAAACCTTTGCTATGTTTAGGCTATGTTTTTGTCCTGGACATAAAAATAAAATCTGGATGTTTAGCTGCAACATTAGGGAGCACAGGCTCAAAAGAAACTTAGGTACTCACAGACTAGAAATACATAGGCACAAAAATACCACAATCAGCTCACAAACGGGGAGCCAAATACGGCCAGATGCTGGGCAGATGTTAAAGCTACCACCTATACTTTCCCCTGGCCATCTGCTTTTGTTAGTGGTATGGGACAGGGCACTGCATTAGATGAACCTTTGGTTTGGCTGCCCTGAAATATTTGATGTGTAACTTCAACAAGCAGCTCTCCAACATAAAAAAGAGTAAGAATGAGCATTACATGAAAGATTCTGCTCAAGATAAAATGACACTGAGATATGAAAACTGAAGCTCAGGTTGGCTAATTGCAAATAGCTTGGATTTTCTGTTCCAGGCCCTCCATCGCTCCCTGTAAGTATAAACAGTACAGGGATATGGTTATAAAAGTAGAACATGATGACATCATTTCCTTTTTCAAAAGCCTCTATCTGCTTTAACATCCCTATTCCACTCAGCTATTCCTTTTTGGAAGGGTGGCTTCACAGAGTCATTTCTGGTTGAGTACCTTTGCCAGCATGGACTGAAGGTCACGGAGCCAGCTGAGAAACCAGAAAGGCAGCAGGGCCCGTCATTTTACTCCAGTTAAACGTGTGTAAACCATGTTAATGTGTTTAATTCCTCTGTTTCCACTGCTGACTTGTTTTTAAGGATGGATTAATACTATGGGAATCAACTATTGCAGGCAACAGCGACAAACTGTCAGAACATGAGGGAGAGACTGCTGCAGGGATCAGAAGAGAAAGAGCTCCAGCTCTTGTTGGCACCACACACCTTCCCCGCTGGCCTGGCCTTGCCGAGTGATTGTGCCCTCCAGCTACAGTCACTTGGGGCAAGGGGCTTGTCCTGCTCGTGCAACACGTTGCCCATGTCCCGCAGCCACGGGGCTGCATGCCTCTCCACTGCGGTAGGTCAGGGCACGTACATACCAATGGAGACCACCAAGAACATTCGGATTGAGGAGAGGGTTAGTCAGTGTGAAGTTGGAACCCTTCCTCTTAGATCAGGAGCCCTCCATACCTCATGGGCTCAACAAGCTGCCCAGGTGTAAAGAAAAGCCACATCTAAACACAGCTCTTTGTTATTTTTGGCTTCTTGAAGGGCAACTGTGATATGACAATTGCAAAAATATTGCCATAACATTTTAAAGGAACTGTTCTCAACATGCCCAAAAAGCTTCTTAGCAGGAACATCTGGCTTAGAAACACGAGTCTCAAGACTCATGTAATCTAAGCCAGAAAACTCAGCACTTGACTTACCCAGTTATGTTCCCAAATAATTAAAAGCTCATAAAATCCTAAGATACACATTGCTTTTTACGGAACAGCTTTCAAACGTATCAGCAGGAGAAAGTATGTGGGTTTTTTCTTTCCATTTTGAAAAAGGTTTTTTGTTTGCTTAGACTCTCAAAGAAATTATGATCATAGACAAAAGTGGGGTTTAACCTCACTCATGGTTTCCCACGTTGCTTTTATTTGTGCCTTTTATACTCCATTGGCCTAAGTCTGTTTTAACCAGGAATGAATCTGATGTTAAATTAAATGACTCCCCCCCAGTTTAAGTGACTGGGAACACTTCAGTGCTAAGTGAATTTGGCTGAATCCGGTGGAAAGAACACTTTCTTGTATCAATATTGAGGTATAATTCTAACCCTTGAATTGATATAAGAACCTGGACTGTGATTTAAATGATACCAGTGGTATGAAATTTGGGAGTCTAATATCAAATCCTTAGTGCTGTATGATGCAAAAAAGGACAGTCTGGTTAAGACTAACAATGTCGGTTCATATTTACCGGCATTTTTAATGAGTTATTTCTGCACCAGTTGACTTTAGACCCCAGGAGAGGTTATCTCTCTGTATCAGTAACCTTGCTGGAGCAAGTTTTCCCTGTCCTCCCGCAGCTGGCTGTGAGCCACAATGTTGGCACAAGCCACAACAGCCGGCACAAGCAAGTAGCACTCACACCTTTCAATTTGCTGTATCCCCTCTTCTTCCTCACTCAGAGGAAAGAAACGTCATGAGGTTTGCTTTTACCACTTACATCTCCTTCCCCAACCTGGTAGGTGCAGCCAAAAGATTAATGGGGACAGCAATTTAACATTCCCAAGGATCCTGGAGAAAGGGGAAGCACAATAAACTGGTGCTTTGTCAAAGAAAGCATTATGGCTACCTTTGTTTATGTGGGCACCTTCTGGGCTATTTTGAAAGATGAAAAAAGCTAATGGCTGTTGTTGTAGGACAGGTTTTTCATCTGGGAAACGAAGAAAAGGGAAAAAAGAGGGTTCAAACCTGTGTGTGACTTTTAGCACAACGCCTAAACTGCAGATCCATGTCTGGTATTGACTAACTGATCCCTCCTTTTATCGGCAGCATTTCTTAACTTTTGAAATAGTGAGTGAGTGGGGATGTAATATTTTTATTAGGAACAAGCAAAGTCATAACACTTCGTAAGAGCCAATTCATTTTTCTAATTATAAAGACAGGCAAGAGGAAGACTACATTCAGTGTAATTAGTGGTTAGTCATTCTTCCAGAATAAGACAATCATGCATACAGCTTCTAAAACTCTTCTTGAACTACAGTAAAAGCAATCATATTTTTAAAAAAATTAAGAGGGCATAAATGCTAAATATTTTACTGACTATCAAACGCTAAGCAAGCACTACATCTTTAATTAAATACACTTTAACCACTTAATAAGTACCCAAATTGCTGACAATCAAGAGTCAGAGCCCTTATATCAATTTGTCTCTTACATCAATGTAAAAGGTAAAATAGGTACTGAACATGGCAACTAAAGCTTGTGAGAAAACATCATAAATATTTAAAGGGAGAAAAACAGCAAAGTACAACCAAGCAAAGCATTTCTTTGGCTACAACTTATGATTTGATTTCATTTCCTGATTTGGTGATATGATATGATGGCATCTGTACATCCCAAAGGACTTATACAAACATAGGCATGAAAGGAAATGATGAAATTCTCTCCTATGGATCATCAATGACAACAATGGACCTTGAGGAAATCCTGTACTTCCGGAAGCATTATTTCATTAATACTTTGATTCAGATATCAAAAGAAGCAACTTCTTCTGAGGATCCAGCCAAAGTTTTAAACACTTCTACATCAAAATAGCTTGAAATTACTGAAAGAGAAGAGATATACATAGAACAAAATAAGAAAATGTGAAACATCTGTGGAGGTAAATAATAAATAGATGGATTAAAAAAAAAAAAAAAGAAGAGGCAAACCCACAGTAACAGCAGCAACAGCAGCAAATCATGTTATCATGACTAAAAGTATACACTTACAGAACATTTATGCTCTTAACTACAGGGAGTAATCTGAAGCCATAACTAACAAAAATTTCTTTTAAAAAGAAGAGGTACATGGAAGATTAAAGCCATAAATATCACCCATCACATAAAGGTTTGGAAGTGAATTTGATACAAAGACAAAGAGGACATCCAAAATTACTAGATCAAAATACAAACATGATTACCTGTATTATGGCAACACCTGTAAAACCATAACTATTTTTATGGTTGGTGTACAAAGTAAAAGTTCTTGCCCTACAGATCTTAACTGAGAAGATAAAACAATGCAAAGATTGGAAACAATAAACAAAGAATAAAAATGGGAATAATTACACAGAAAGAGATAGGTGTGTTTTGATAGGTAATTGCCATGATTTTCAGCTTTATGGGATTTTTCAGCTCAGTGGGATTTTTTTTTGTGTGTTTTGGTGTGTTTTTACCCAGCAGCAGGCAACCCAGTACCAAACTCTACTGAAGACACAGCCCAGCGCAGATGCTGTTTTGAAACACCTAGTGCAGGTAAACCCCAAGTGGGGGGGGGCTACAGAGTGACTCCACTTAACTACATCAGGGTACAGGTTTCCAGGTTCTACTAAAAGCACAAAAAAAAAAGACTAATAACGATTTATAAATAGCATCTTTTTGTTTCTTGAAGACAAGGCATGTTGAGGAACATCAGCTCAGAGAAAACAGAACCTCAGCAACAGAGAAGACGTCAGTCCAATGCTGCCATTTCAGTAAGAGCAGAGGAAACAGGAGGCTTAAACAGGAGACACAGTGAGCAGGAGCGTTGCTAAATTACAATGGAAATGAAAGTGATCCTGTCTCTGCAACAACCCACGGTAAAATCACTAGTGTATCATTATTTATGGATTCACACATACATGACAAGAAATGGACCCGCTAACATAATGTTGTAAAACTACAGTTTTAGTTAAGGAAAAGGGTAAAAGTATACACCTGCCTCAGTGAAAGATAACAGACTTCAACAACAGAAAGAAGGAAAGGATCGTACCCTGCCAGTCTAACCTTTTGCACTGTGACTACATTTCCTGATAGTGCCACCAGTGGGACAGAGAAGCTAACAAAAACCTAGTCCAACATCATTTGCTGAGGCAGAAGCTTTACCTGGACTGGCAGTGGAAATAACATGTGAGTACAACCAACAACGCTGGACAAATACAGCCGAGAAGGGGCACTCACCTCATGGTGGCTTTCAAAAATTCTCACAATTATCCAGGAATCAGAAAAAAATCTGTCTCAGTTGCCTTGAAGATGAACACTACCCTCTTTTTCAGTGTTGGGAGACACTTCTTTGAACTGAAACAGACCAGGTTTTTTTACCTATTTAAGATGGGAGACGGGGAAAGGGTATTTTTGGAAAAGCACAGCACCATCTAACAAAGGTTAAGTATTGGTAACCAAAGTAGCCCATCTCCCAGTCCTCTTTCTTTTGGAACAGGTGTCACACAGAAAACTTCCAAGCGGGTGGTTTCGCAAACCGGGAGAAAGGGGGAAGGAGAGGAGGGTGCAGGGTGACTGGGAGGGCTGCGCCAGCCCCCTGGGATGGCAGGAACCTCCCTGCGTGCCCCAGTGATGTTGTGTCTCAGGCCACGGCTCCCCCTCACAGCACCACGCTGCACAGAGGGCCATTCGGCAGTGATGGGGGGTGCATGTCAGAGGCGGACTCCAAAAGGCCCCTGGATGTCTGGCGGTGAGCTAGTCGTCCTGGGCGATGACAGCTTCACAAAGCTTTTGTCTGATCAAGTGAATGCACTTACTGTGGGAAGGCAGCTGTGGTAACCAGATCAACATTTACCTAGAAAGCTACATTTTGAAGTTTTAATGATTTTCAGATAGCATTACAGCACGCTGAGCCTATTATGTTGTGAGGGTTAAGCCTATTAGTTCATCAATGATATGAAAGGCAAGAATCGGCTCAGCAAGAAAACACCATCTTAGCCTCAGCCATCTGCAGCGAACCTGCTCTCTCAGTCTGTTCTGCCATTTCACAGCCTTTCTGGAGTTTGCAGACCGTGAACCACCAGGTGCTGCTGCCGGGCTTCTCGGATGGGAGCTGCTTGCCCTGATGCCTCTGTGTTTGCATAGGACCAGATGTTGGAACGGGTCCAGAGGAGGGCCATGAAGATGATCTGAGGGCTGGAGCACCTCTCCTAGACAGGCTGGGAGAGCTGGGGTTGTTCAGCCTGGAGAAGAGACGGCTCCAGGGAGACCTTATAGCACCTTCCAGTACCTGAAGGGGACTACAGGAGAGATGGGGAGGGACTCTTTATCAGGGAGTGGAGTGATAGGATGAGGGCTAATGGTTTTAAACTAAAAGAGGGGAGATTTAGATTAGATACTAGAAAGAAATTCTTTACTGTGAGGGTGGTGAGGCACTGGAACAGGTTGCCCAGGGAAGTTGTGGATGCCCCATCCCTGGAAGTGTTCAAGACCAGGCTGGATAGGGCTTTGAGAGGCAATTCCTTTAAGCTCCTTCATATATATTCACAAGCAATCCACTACAACAGCTCAGAGATTGAATTCCTTGCTTTACAGAGCAAGCACATGAGTTACGGGCTCCCTGTACCAAGGAGATTTAAGTAGCTTCAGGAAACGTCATACAGACTGTTGGTAAAAAAAGTTGGTAAGGTGGGAATCAGAAGAGGAGGTGAAAAGAGGAGGTAAAAGCCATTGTATGCTCAAGAGATGACATTTTTACATCTTTAGAGCACTTTTTTTTTGCATCATGCTGTAGCACCTGCAAAATACTATTTACTCTGAGTCAAGCACTGGCAATTCATTAAAGACTAAGCATAACTTGGTGATACACTCGCATCACAGGCAGGTAGAAGAGAGAATTTGGGACCTTGACAGGCTGGTGCAAATCAGCATGAAATCTTTGCAATTAAAGTTTGAAATTCACAACTCTTTGCATTTTATTTCCCTTGAATATGAAATTGCTTGCTTAAAACGTTGCTGAGATGGACAAACCCCTGCTCTGTAGCACGTGGACTTTGGTGCTGAGTAGACAAACGGCTCTTTCCAAATGGAAACAGGCTGATTATCTCAGTGTGCAATTGTAAAATCCAAAGAAACGAATGAACCATTTCTGCATGCTCTGACTGCAAACATGCCAGAGTCCCTCAGCAGAAAATGCGAATGAGGCAAGAACTAGGATACAGCGGAGTCAAAGACACAGAAATGCCCGATAGTTTATTGAAAAGCCACACTGAATAAGCCGCAAGTCCTCTTACAGAGGCTTCAGAGAGAGATACTCCTCATTAGGATTGGGGGCTTCACCAGCTGAGCTGTGTTGGGTCCCTGGCCCCCTGTTTTCCAGAAAACTGGAGAGGGCAGGGTCAGAAGAGGACATGTAGGCTGGGGGCCCTGTCCCAACCCAGCTCATGCCGGATGGGTGCCAGCCTCCTGCCACCATCCCCCAGGCAGCCAGTCGCTGTGGGAAATCCCTGCCAGGAGCGACACTGTGCCCGAAACATCGCGCGTGGGCACAGAGCAGTTAAAAGCCACGCAGGTGGCAAAGCTCTGGAGACCTTCACGCAGCAGGACGATACATCAGTGGTGGGATCCCACCTCCGAGGCCTCTCGGCAGACCAACAGGGACACTGCGGTCACCTTTCCAGCACCGGTACGCACAGAGGGCTCGGCTACCTTCTCACGAAAGCTTGTCGGTTCAACATCTTAAGACCTTTAAGAGCCTCCTGCTGCTTTATCTCCAGCAGCACCGAGGTCAAGTCTCTGGAAAGTTAAAACCCCTCTTGGGGTAATCCTGCAGGGAGGGAGGGGGGAAAACACGGCTCCACTGCAGCCCGACCCTGCTGGGGAAGGCGGTGGTGGCAGACGGGACCGGGACCGGGACCGGCCCCAGAGGCGTTGAGGCCGTGGGCGCTATTTCGAGCTCGCGGCCCCGCCGGGAGGGGGCGCCATTTCTTGCCCCTTGCGCCCGGCCTCTCTCCCGCGCCCCCTCCTCAAGATGGAAGTGCGGCGCCTCCTCGCCCCCGCGCTGCCTCTGGGGATGGAGTTAGACTAGCCCCGTGTCCCTTCTAGTTGGGGGCCGCTTCCCACCCCTCTTCTCCCTTCCCCGGCGTCGCCGCCTCTGCCCGCAGGTGCGGCTCCCTTCCGCTGCGGCAGGCTCGGCGCTGGGGCGGTGCGCGTTGGGGAGGAGAGAAGGGGAGGGGAGGGGGTCTCTGGGCAGCGATCCTGCGCGGAACGCGGCGGCCGCCCCCGGGAGGTGAACGGATGGACGGCGCCTGCTCCTGAGTCAGCAGCGGCGAGGAGGCGGGAGGCACCTCGCCGCCCGGCCCAGCCCCGCAGAGCACCCCCCCCCGGTCCCCTCCTCAGCACCGCGCCGGCTCCCGGCCCCGAGCAGCCGCGGGAGGAAGGGGGCCGTGGGGGGCTCCGCCGGCCCCTGCCCGCCGCCAGGTAGGCTGGTCGCTGCGGCCTGGGCGCGGCCGCAGGTGCCGGTGCGGGTGGGGAAGGGGGTGGAAGAGGGAGTCGGCGCTGCCCACCTCCCCCTTTTGGCGGGGGGGCAGGGGGTAACTCCCCGGCGAGAGGCCGGGGTCCGCGGGGAAGCAAAGGCCGGGGCCGCCCCACAGGCTGCGGGGGAGGGAGTGGGGTGACACGGCCGTGGGCGTCGTGCTGGAATGGGACACGAGCGGTAGCCGTGGTCCCTTCTTCGGGGAGTTGTGCCTCCTTCCCCCATCTGCGTGTGGCAAAATGTGTGTGTGTGTGCAACCTGTGAGGCCGGGAGTGTGGGGAGAAACATCAATGGGCTGCCTTGGGGCGGTGTGCGTATGTCCTGCTATTTAATTTGCAGATGGATTTATTTCTATGCATGTATAATATATATATATATATTTATGTATGAAGGATCAGGCGGTTTTGATGGGATGTTTCCTAAGTGTGCGTGTGTGTTTAGCTGTGTCTGATCTGAGCTCAGAAATCATAGCTTTATGTTGTCCTCCCCGTGGCTGTGTATGTATACATATTGATATTTATGTATCCAAAGAATGTAAGAATATTACTCTTGCCAAGTTGTTCTCCAGCTTTCTATCAAAGTGTGTGTGTGTGTAACAGCCTAAACGTGTTTATGTGTGACCGGTGAGCATGGTGCTAATGTGCAGTATGTGAGATGCTTTGTCAGATTGCCTTCTGAGCAGCAGAGCTTAAACAGAAGAAAACACTGTGTGTGATTCCTGTATCACTGTAGTTTTAGGCGCTATCTACGTTGCGAATGCTGTATAAAACCAGCAGAAAGTTCCATCATTCCCCGGACCCCCTTTGGGAGCCTGTCACAGGTGACCTGTGAATAGTCAGATAGTTGAGGGAACAGAATGAAGCACAAGCTGTTTTACCCTCTGTTCCTCCTGATCTGTTGGTGCTCTAGGAGCACGCTCATGTTCCTCATACTGACTGCGTGACAAGATAGAGGAGCTGATATAGGATATACTGGCTTTTAAACTCTTCGGGGTAGGTTCTGTATCTGTCTTTGCCTTTAAAATATCTTGTAGTAGGAGGCTGATCCTCAGCTATGCAACTCTAATAGATATTTGTTTTGTTTAATTATCTGCTCCTTGTGTTTGTCAAGCTTGACTGTTGCAGTTGATATTTCACAGTTAGGCATTGTCTTGAGCCGAATCTGAATCATTAAAAACATGGCATAGTACAAAGTTAATAGGTGATACTGCCCGTACTCATTTTGGTAGCTTAGGTGATGGGGGTTGAGCAGGTAGGATGAGGGTGTATGTATGCGAGCTTCATAGGCTGATGCTTTTCCCTTAAGCACAAGGCAATGGAAGACACAGTGTAGCCTGGATTTTATGTTATTGAAGCTACTTGGAGTTATGGTCACGGTATGTAGAGGAGTCTGTGCTCTGGGAATGCTTGCCTAGTTTGGTCTTTCCACGCTTTTTCCTTCAGTACTGTGATGGAGGGCTGGAGGTGCACTTCTGCAGCCTTATGAAAGCTTCAGGTTCCATAGAAAACACAAGCAACTACGAATGTTAGATCTTCACTAGTTGCCTATCAGTGGGCTGCAATTCTGTCAGTTCTAATGAGCTGCCTGGAGTGAAGAAGTTTGAGATGACCTGGAGATGCTGTAGTGTATTTCAGCTTTGCATATCCCTGACTCTCACTGTGTTTATTTTGGATGCTAATTTCAATGGTGTGGAGATGGGGAGTTTCCATGGACAGGTTTCTGAACCTGCTAGTGAAATCTCCATCTGGAATGCCTTAAAAACAGCTGATTCCCTCTCCTCCCCACGTGTGCAGACACAGTATATGTTTCAGGTGGAACCCTTTTAGAACTATTCCAGCTGAACCTTTTGTGATGCTGAGTAAAGTAGGCTTGCTGTGGGCTTCTTCACATACTGGTTGTACAGACTTGGCTTATAGATCCTTCCTTTAAGAAAGCATGTGGTGATGCTTTATGTTTGCTGGTTTTGATAGTGGTGCTAAATGTATATATCCCTAGTAGGAAATTGGCGATTAATGGTGGAGCTGTGATCAAGTGCTGTATACCCAGAAGTCTCCAATTTCAGTGCTGTAGAGGAAGCATAGAACCACTGTAATGGATATTGTACCCACGGGGAGAAATCCTTCCTATTGTCAGGCAGTTAGCTTTCAATTTCTGTCACAAAGTGTCTTTCTGTACAAATTTATAATCTAATTTAACTGCAGATACAGTTGCTTTTCCATTTCAGTACCTAATCTCTTTCTGAGTGGTGCCAGGGTATGACTGTTGAGTATTTTTCAGGATGATGTGACTTTGTACTGAGCAGACAGGTATTTAGTCAAATCCAGTTGGAGGTAATATGAATGCTGTTAGCTTGATGCCAGTTTTCTGCTAGTTAACCTAGGGCAGTTAAACTGCCAGAAAGGGCAGTTTGGTGGTTATTTCCTGTCACAGTGTATTTTCCATGATAAATCTGTCCTCTTGCACAGTTTATTAACTCTTCTGTATGTTACAAAGAGTTCCACTGGTTAAATGTAGATAGTTTTTAAAGAAATAGAAGAATGTGCTTAGTCATCTGAGGTGGGACTCCAGAGGTTTGCAGTTTAGGGGAGTATGTGTACACACATGTGCTTTATCTGTTCATAATGAGCAAGTAGTTTTCTGAACAGCAGAGTTAAGATTTCTGTGAATTTGTGTCTTGAGATCAAACAAGGATTTTTCCATTGTCTTTGCATGCGCCTCTACATTTTTTTACCCTCTTTCCACAGACTGCGCTGATGGTGTGACACATGGGCTACCATTTTCAATTATGGAAACTGGATGACATGTTTTTTGGGGTGGGCCTGTAGGAGATCAAATTGCAGGTTTGCCTTCTCTGGTTGGCTGTTTTTATAGCTAGTAATCTTTTCTTCTCTGACTGAAATTAGCTGATGGCCTAAAGGGTACTGTAAGTGAAAAAAGGGATCTATTTTCACAGGAGGTAAGCTTTTTCTCTGCAGGAGACCAGACTAACAATGAACATAAAACTTGGCATGGTCAGTGGGTGAAAAGTTTTTCCCCTCCTCTCCTTTCTTAGCCAAGAAAATTTACTCATTTCTCTGCTCCTACATCGACACACAAGACTTAAGTCTACAAATGTGCAGCATCCAACTGCATTGAGAGTCTTTTCTTGAAGGTGATAAAATAGCAAGACAAATGGAGAGAGCGTTTATGTACTTCACTTGTAAGATTTTGGCTTTTCTGGCTATCTACTGTTGTACCCGTGCCACCTCATGCAAGATTTCTTCGTGCAGTGTGTGTGTATCTCAGGCAGTGGCTGGGTGTTCAGTATTCTTGTCTCAAAAATGGTCAATTAGCTTTGTTGACGTTAGCACTGACATTGCTTGAGCCAATCAATCTGTGAACAGCCCTTGAAGGCCATCATTAATTAGTATAAACATCATGGAAGTCACTTGTGTAACTCCTAAGTCTGGTTTTACAACACCATAATCTTTTAATGCAAAAATATTACCTAAAATCCTAGCATATCCGTTTCACTTCAAGTGTCAGACTGTTCTTTCTTCTACTGTACAGTGTATTGTTAATTAATGAAGGTAATACCAATCACCTGAACCCCATAAAATAGAAGGTTTGCTTTTCATTTTAAGTGAAGTGGGTTCCATAGAACTTTTGTACTAACATTTCAATTGTAATATAGTAGTTTTGTATTGTCTTCCTTTACAGTGTTTGCATTGTGAGTACTGTAAGATTGAAGTAAAATATACTAATTGATTAAATTGCAACAATTCAGCTTGCACTGGACAATAAATAACACAGAAGCTTTTGCTGCCCTTTCTGTAGTTGGTGTTGCTTGGGCTGCAGTGGTAAACCTTTGTTGTTTCAAGACAACCTCGCATTCTAGGTGGCAACTAACCTCTACGTTTTGGAGGTAATGAATGTCTGCAGTTTCCTTTGAACCATGAACATCTCTGCATCCAGCACTTCTGAGATCGGTATCCAATGTTCCTACTTTGTATATTTACAAACTTGGGTTCCGCAGATCTGCAAATAATAGCTTTGCTTAGGTAGCGATCAAGTTACAAGAGTTGATACTTTAAAAAAAGTATTATATATTAAATAGCAGTATTAAGTTTTCAAGGGTTCACCTGTCATAAATGAGATCTCCTAAATTCTGACAATGACTTAAATGGGGTCACAACTTTGTCCCATGAAGCTTTCCTTAAAAAAAAAGGCCAGTATTTAAAGTCTTGACGACCTGTGAAAGACTATGAATCTTGGGGTTTTAAATTTTAGGGCTTTCTCTGCAGCAGAGAGAGATTTTATTTATTTTTTTTCTACTGAAGGTTGAGACTTTTTCAAGATTTGTTGTAGTTCAGGAAATGGCACTTAAGAAAAAATTCTCAAAATCGAAAGAAATGCAGTACAACAACGATGGTTTGAATCAATGAATAGCTCCTTTTTATTTTTGAGGGCTTATAGTCTAAGTGGAGAAAATATTCGTAACTTTCAACCTACTGCTAATAGCAAAGCTTTTGTTGTAGTTTTATTACAGTCATTTTTGACCTTGAACAAGTGCAAAATAAATTCTTGTCTTCTGTGCACTTATGTGATCCAACTTAAACTATGTGAGTCTCTTCCATTTAACTCTCCTTACAATTTACTCAAGTTTCTCCACAAGTATCAGCCCTCACCTGCAAATTATACCTCCGCCGCAAAAGGATGTCTCGGTGTCTAGTCGGAGCCTGCTGTGAAGTGCAGCTTGCTGTATTTGTTGCTTTCTGTCATAATGACACTTGAACTTGAGACCTCACAACTTTGTCACACCCGCCTTCAGTCAGCTGTCAGACGGTAACAACTTTAAAGCTCTGCAGGCTTGAAAAAAGATTTATACCACCTTTTTTCTGTTTGTCTGTGTCTCCTTCTTCCAGGCAGTCTGCTAAATCTCTTTCTTTTTTTCCATCCAAAGCTCAAAACTGGTAATATGTGCACCCATTGGATAGTTTTCTTCTGTGGTCTGTTTTCCTGTTAGGTAGAGAAATTCTGAAATGCCCTTCATGGAAGGCTTACGACAAATTAGATAAAAATCCGAAGGGGGATGTAAGGATGCTTTTTCTTGCCCCTGGAAGAGACAAGATACCATCATGTTCCTTCAAGCTCTCCCTTTCTAGGTCTCAGTTAATTTTCACTGCAAAGTACTTATTTGATGATAGCAGAGAGAACTGATAAGTGAGGCCATGTTCTTGTGAAAAGGGAAAACGTGGAAACCGGAGTATGTTGTTTTAGAGGAATTGTCCAGTAATTTGCCTCTCTTCTGAGGGGAGGTACCTATTTCCCTGGCCTGTCAGTGGGGAGTGCAGGGCTCTCGGATGTCTAGCGATCTCACTCTGTGGTACTTTCTCTTACTGAGGTTCGTTTTTCATTAGTGGGTGCCCTCTCCCCTACTGGTCTGAATTATTCTGACCTTTTTCCGCTTATTATTGTACGCCATAATATGTTGTAAAACCTGACACTAATAATAGTGTTTTAATTTCTCAGCGGAGCAGTTCCACATTCATTGGTATTTTTTAAATAGTTTTTTCTTCCCTGTAAATAATTCTTGGCACCATATACACCTGCTAAGCATCTCACCTTTAGAATTTCCACTGTTGTTTGCTCTCTCCATAGCTGTTTTAATGAAGACTACTTAAATCTTATAGAATAAAATTACTCTTTCCATGAAGCACTGCTGTTTTGTTTTAATTTGTCCAGTTGGTGTCACTTAGCAGTTGACAGAGCTGTGGGTGCCAGTGAAACTAGTGGAGCACGTAGTCCGTCCAGTATAACACAGCAGGGTATTTTCAGCTATTCAGTTTTTTTGTTTTAGCACCATTAACTTGGTGTTTGTGCCTTGAACTTGACCGAGAAAATTGATTTAGAGTTGGGATGTAATGCCAATCTAATGTCAGTCTTCAACAAGACCTGTGGGAGCCCCTGTAAATAAAGCAGAGACGTTTGCACTTATAGCTGTGTATTAAAGCTGCAATAACTGTCCATCAATGGTCGTGGTTTTGTTTTCAAGTGTAGGTACCTTATGTTAGAAAATTGTGTGAGAGAGGAAGGTGACTTTGCACAGGTCAAAAGCATTGATGACTCTGTGGTATCCTTCCACATCTGCTGAAGGACTTGAAAATTATCCCCTTTAATTAGAAGCCTGACCTGTGGCTGTTTTGATCATGTGTGTTCATACAATTCTTGTTAATATTAGAACTCCTAGTGCCTGCGCACGTCCTGAGTTTTTCTTTGAGCTGTTAAGGACAAATGTGACTGTAATGAAATTCTATTTTTCTTTGTTCTGCACTATTAATACAATGTTAATGCTCAGCTATTAACTAACTGGCTCAGGTATTAATGCAGGTAGCTGATGAAATAACTGATTGGAATTCTTCATAAGGGATGGATTTCCTGAAGGATTGTCTTGTATTACGTTTAATAGAAACGTTGACATATATGTGTGTGTAGGTATATAGACGCTTTCATGAAGTGTAGGACTGCCATCCTGCTTTTTATAGGAGATGCTGTCAGTTCCAAAACAGGGAACTGACACTTTTATAGAGAAACTGACACAAAATAGGGAGAAGCCACTTTAGCTGTGGCTTGAGTTTCAGATGCTGTTTCAGTATTTCTTTTGGCATGTTGCCTTGCTGTGCTAATGACCAGAAGGGCGAGGAGGTGAGAAGCCACTGCTTGCCTTTTGCACCGAGGCCAGTGTGGCTGGGTCCAGTGTTTAGGTCCCTCTCTCTCCTAGAGGTCTCAGCCGTCTGGCATTGCTCTCTGGCGGCTTTCATGGCACCACTTGTTCCTGTCTCTGATTTTGTTAGTGTGAAGGGATTCTGCTACACCTTCTGTAAGGCACCGGCATACTGCCTTGTGCTGTATTTGCTGTTCCATGGCTCTAGCATTTGAGTGCATTCCCAGGTACGGGTAATTCAGTCTGCACATGTTCTTACTGTTATAGCCCTGGCCTAGTTATGTGTAGGAGGTGGCAATATAGTTCTGCTTGGCTGACCCCTTTCTCTCTCTAAGGGAGAAAATTACTTGACTCTGCATTAGTCCATGAACCAAAATTCAGAGTGAGATTTCGAGTGGGGTAGGGAGGGAACAATACAGGCAATTCCTTTTCCTTGGAAAACTGCTGTACTTCATGTGTTACCTAGCAAAAGATGTTGTGGTCCTGATCAGCAACTGCATATGTTTAAAAGATTGTAAAGTCAAAATGCTTGTATTGAGGGATCAATTCAGAATTCCTCCTTCTCCTCTTGGCTAGAGCACTGCCAAAAGTTGCCAGCTGGAACAGAAAAACATGACTTCTGGAGTAAGGCAATATATGTACAATACATACATATTTTTACCATGCCTACCTATATGCTTCTCAAGGCTGCCACCCCTCATCTAGCTAAGAGTGCGAGTCAGACTTGAACTGTTAAGAGCCAAGAAATTCCAAAGTCATTACCAGCAGTGCTGTCTGCTCCTGTTATTAGGAAAATAACTGGCTTTCTTGATATCAGTGAAGGATAGAAATTCAGCTAGAAAATTAATCTTGTGGCCTCAGTTATTTTTAACTGCTGAGTCCTGTGGCTGGCTGCCTTCTTAAGCTTTAATGTCTCTTGTGTTTGTGTGATGAAACTTTTACTTGTGGGAACAGTACAGTATCATGGGGAAGATAAGAGCAGCATCACATGCATGGGCTGCTGCAACGTTTACTGTCTTAACTGTTAAGGAAAGCATGTAGTTTCTGGTAGTTATGTTCTCTCCTGTGGATCTGGAGCTATGCCCTGAATTGTGTCTGCCTGTGCTTTGTGTCTGAGCTTGATCCTAATATCAGGAAAAGCAAACTAGTTTTGCAGTGAACGCAAGCGCTTTTATTATGTGGAAATGAAACATCAATTGATGTGTAGCCACAAAGAAGCATGGCAGGACATAGTGGTGCTTTTGTGCATTCACTGTGTGCTGACATGATGTGTCCCATAAGGATTCAATAAAGAATTGTGCGTGCAATCCAAAGTCTGGTATTTTGTAGCTTTAACTCATATTTTCTTAATATAAATTAAAAAAAAAAATAAAAATGACACAACAAAACACAACTGTTTGCTACAAGTACTTGTGTTTCTAAGCTTAGGACAAGCAGTGTGCAAAACTCTATAGCAGATCTTTCATGGTCTCAGTGGTTTTTTTTTAGTGTTGCTAGAAGTAATCATGCGGATGCCTCAGTCAACTCTTCTGTAGGTTATAGAAGCTGCTACTTGTCTCGTTTTAGTGGCAGTGAGATAGTCAAGTTGACCTTGCAGAGGAAAAAGGCCTATAAAATAAACAAAATTATTTTTCTGCCTTCTGATGGGGGTTAATTCTGACCTCGTGATGTTCTGATACCAAGCCTGATGCATTTTTCCTTAGGCTAAAGGACTAAAAGTCTCTCTTGGGCATCTGGTCCATTTGGCTGCTTCTGGGAATGAGTGAAGGTTACAGCAAATGCACAATATCTCAGAAACCTTGAGTTTCAGTAATACGCTGTTCTGCAAATCACAATTTTTGGTGGCTAACAACTTTTCCAAGTCAAGACAGATTTCCATAGAAACAGAAGAAATGCTGTGTGTGGAATTATGGTCTTACCGTAATAGTATCTTAACTCCCCCTCAGTCTGCTAAAAGTATTTGCAGTAGACATGTTAGTAAGTTGGAAATACTAATTTGTCGATCCTATCTAAGTTCCTCTGTTCTCATTCTCAAAAGCAACAGAAACATTCCAAAATCTGTTTAAAGGTGAAGTTTATAAAAATCGTATGCTCTGTATGGCTCTCTGGTTTAGTTTGAATGTTCTGAAATAAAACACTAAATAGAAATAATTGCTTGAGTAATGTGTTAGAATAAACATGCAGATGATCAACACAGGTGGGTGTTTTCAGCTGGAGGTCACTGTGTGCATAGTTGAGAGCCAGAACAGATGCACCAAGGGAAAAGTCATGCTTGATCAACCTCTTAGTTATTTTATTATAGAACTGGCTTGGGGACAGGGGACAACAGTGGCTGTTGTCTGCCTTAACGTCAGTAAGGGTTTCGACACTATCTTCCATAACATCCTTGCAGAGAAGCAGTTCAAGTGTGGGCTCGGTGAGCTGACAGGGAGGTGAATTGAAAACTGGCTGAATGGCTGTACCCAGAGTGTTATGGTCACTGGCAGACTCTAGTTGCCTTCTTCCATTGTAGGGGTTTATTGGTCAGTCACAAAAGCACAAGTTGCAGACCACGGTCCAGTTACTCCCGTGCTTTACAAACATGCCATCTAAAAAAGATCCTTTCTCAAAGAGTAGAAGTCAAGCTACTGAGCTGCCAGGGTTTCTAGGCTAGTTCAAATAAGCCTGAGCAAGAGTAGCACATCTAAGTAACTTCCTTCTTCCCTTTGCAAGGGAAAAAAGCAAGATGGTGTGGTAAGGAACCTGCCAAGAGCAGCCAGTTAGCATCACTTCTATCGTAGGTAGATATAAGCAGCTGAAATGTGAAGTCATTACTTTTACCAAGTCACGTAGTGAACATCAAAGGGAATTGACTGGGATACTCTGCATTGAGAAGGCCTGTTCTCCAAAAAAAAAAAAACCACTGCCTGTGTTTTCATTTACAGAAGTGTTTTTTGGTTAAGCATCTACTCAGGATCATTTATGTGGGTAGAGTTGTGAGTTTGGCTAAACTAACCTTTTCTCCTTGCATGAGTAATGTTGTTTTGGACTACTTGTTTCAAATAGTAGACCTATTTGTTGCTTAAGCTGCCTTATTTGGAGAATTTAGTGTCCTGGTGAGGAATGTCTCCCTTGAAATTCTGGAGAAGTATCTGCTTGTGTTACCTTGGTATCTGGGAGAGAACAGCTTGAGGGCTGCCTCAAGAGCAGACTTAACACAGCATGGATTTTAGCACAAATTATACTGCCCGGGATTCCTCAGTTAAGGGTACCTGCTAGTTTCTGTTTAAAGTCAGAGCAAAACCAGGTTCTGGATGACAGAATATTTGTGGATTTTGAGGTATGGGAGTCCCAGTGTGCAAATCTTTATGGGACACTTCTGCATCTCCAGAGAACGCATTTTTCCAGGTAGGTAATTTGTTCTGTATCTTCAGCTTGCCTGTTCTGCTATGTCATCCATCAAGAAGTCAGGAAGTAATAATAAAGCCTGGATTTAACCTGTCTATTGGCTTTTACAACGACATTCTAATTAATGCTCACATCTGACCTATTTTTTTTTCTGTGCTGTCTGTTGCAGTGCTTCATGGCCACGGCAGGGTAAACAGTATTAGAGGAAACCGACGTTAAGGCATATAATTTCCGCTCAGCTGGTTGGAAAAGCAGTTGTCACTGCCTTCCTGGTGCAGCATGGCATTTGGACTTGATGTTCTCTGCCTGTTACTATGGGCAATAACAGGTAGGAGTTTACTCCTTGTGTGTCTGAGTCACACGGAACAGGTCAAGGAAATGCTCCTGGAGTGTGTATGCAGGTGTGAATGAAATATGAATAAGGCAAGAGCTTGTGACTCCTCAGTGCAAAAAGTTCTTGTAAGGTACAGCTCCATAACTGGTAGTTGATTGCAAGGGAGGAAGGCAGTTGTGAGTAGTTTTTTGGAGCCAGTTTCAATAGAGCTGCTTCAGGGGAGTTGTGTGGGACAAGAGGGGGAAGTGGGGGAGAGTTCAAAGAGTTTTCCTTCTCTTTCTCTTACAGGAACAGCAATTTAAGAATGATGTATTGCTTGTGTCCTAAGCTACCTTTTTTCTTCCGAAGTATCATAGGATGGTTGATTTATGAGAAGCATAAATGCTTTTATTTACATCTCTTACCTCATCATCCTCTCTTACATACACATATTTCCTTTCAAAGACCACAAGAAAGTCCTGTAAGTTTCTGCTTAAGCCACAGAGATAGGTAAATTATTTCCATAATCAGACAGATAAAGAATGATAATAATTCTTAGTACTGCCTCTATGTCATAGCAAGACTTAATCTGGTACAGTTTTGACGTGCCAACTACAGAAAAATATATGCAAACATGGGGTTTATTTCTTTAAAAGACAGTGTTAGAATTCCATCTGTGGAGATACTGGCAGTATCTATATTAGCAGGAATTGAGAAAATAATACTCAGTTGTCTGGCTTTCATCTCCTGTAGTATAAACAACATTGGCCCTCTCATAAGGGAGGGCCTCGCTAATGTGCTAAAGCTTAAATTGACTACTGAATTCGGAAATGCTGGCTGGTGGGGGGGATAGGTATTAACTACAGCTGTGCTTGTAATTGGTTGGATATAGTCCTCGAGATCACCCTGAGGATCTCATAGTGCCTAGTCTTTTGAGGAGAACATAGAGCTGAGGTTTTTGTTGCTGTAGTACACAATAAGTGTGACTTTTGTAAATAAATAAAATGCTTTTCTATGAGATACTGAGTACCTGCTGTAGGGTCTGTGCCAGTATCCTTAGAAAAAAAACCACAGCAACTTCAACAGAAGGTAATAATATGCAGTAAATACTAAATTTTGGCTGTAGAGAATGTCACAGTTTCATACTTTCAATAATACTATTAATTGTTAGAGGCTATAATATCCTCCATGTGCATATCGAAAATCTTGCATTTATTCTTTAGTTGTAATTTTGCTACACTATCAGAGAACAAGAGCATTATGCTCAGACTGCTGGCTGTATTCCAAGCCTCTTCCTGTATCTCAGGTACCAGTACACAGTGTTTAGGGCCTACGTTCTAGTATCACATACTATTCTAGTATAAATTTTAGTACTTATTTCCATCTTGATAATTTGCAGTATTTTCCATCCAATTAATATTAACGTTAACTAAACTGGAAGGTACTTCCTGATTTCCAGGATATGTTTGCTGAAATACATCAGTGGATGCTCACCTTTGTTAAGTCAAAAGTACTTTTTGTGTGTGCAGGCTTTAAGGTGAATTGACTCAGGTTCAGGAAGTTGCTGGATGTTCATTCTGCAGTTTTTCTCTGCAAGTGAGTTTGTGCTTCTAAAAGGTACTTTTGCTTTAAAAAAAAGTTTTTTTTCTTACCACTTGTTTTAACTTAAGATAATGAGGAGGCTGGCATTGTATCATTGAGAGAATAGAGAAATGGTCTCGTTAGTTACTGTCTTTGGAAGAATATTGAAGAGTATGCTCTGGTTTGTCAAATTGTGGTGGGCTACTCTCTTGTGTTTAGATGAATTTTTTTGTTTTAATTTATTTTTCATGAATGTGGTGGGTTGGCCTTGGCTAGCTGCCAGGTGCCTCACAAGTCACTCTGTTACTTCCCCTTCTCAACAAGATGGGAGAGAAAAATATCATTAAAAGCATATGGCTTGAGATCAGGGCAGGGAGATCACGTACTAATTACAGTCAAGAGCAAACCACACTTGACATAGGAAAGTTAATTGAATTTATTGCTGATTAATCAGAGTAGGATAGTGAGATGTAAGAACAAATCTAAAAACACCTTCCCCTCACTTCTCCCTTCTTCCCAGGCTCAACTTGATTCCCAACTCTTTTAACTCCTTCCCCTGAGTCGTTCAGAGTCATGGGGAATGAGGGTTGCCATCAGTTCATAACGCTTTGTCTCTTCCGCTTATTCCTCTGCTCCAGCATGGGGTCCTTCCTACAGGATACAGTCTTCCTCAAACTTCTCCAGTGTGGGTCCTTCCCATGGGCTGCAGTTCTTCAAGAAATGCTCCAGCATGGGCCCTTTCCATAGGGTTCAGTCCTTCAGGAATGGACTGCTCCAACGTAGATCCCCCACGGGGTCACGGGTCCTGCCAGAAAACCTGCTTCTGTGTGGCCTCCTCTCCATAGGGCTGCAGTTCCTGCCAGGACACTGCTCCAGCGTGAGGTCTCCGTGGGGGTCACGGCTTCCTTTAGGGCTCATCCACTTACTCTGGCATGAGGTCCTCTGTGGGTTGCAGGGTGGGTATCTGCTCCACAATGGACCTCCATGGACTGTAGGAGGAAAACCTGCTTTCACTATGGTCTTCACCGCAGGCTGCAGGGGAATCTCTGCTCTGCCTGGAGCACCTCTTCCCTCTCCTTCTTCACTGACTTTGGGGTATGGAAGGTTGTTTCTCTCACATATTCTTACTCCTCTGTCCTGGCTGCTGCTGTTGCACAGTGTTTTTCACCCCTTTTTAAATATGTTGTCACAGAGGTGCTACCAGCATTGCTGACTTCCTCAGCCTTGGCTGGCAGTGGATTCCTCTTGGAACTGGCTCTGTCTGACATGGGGGCAACTTCTGGTGTCTTCTCACAGCAGCCACCCCTGCAGTCCATTTTTCCCCCACCCCCTGCCTACCAGAACCTTGCCACATAAACACAATATAATGAAAAACAAAGCTAGAACAGTAGGCAGGTCACCTAATGGATGCAGATACCTACCCACTGACTAATATTTGTGCCTCTCAGGAGATTTGAGCTGGATGTGGCAATGGGTATTAGTGTGTGCCATGTACTTCCAGGTTTGGGAAGCTGATCATCCAAATTGCATGAAATGCTGAGTGACAGGGGCATGGTACATGGCATACATGGTACACACTAATACTTATTGCCACATCCAGCTCAAGCCTCCTGAGAGGCACAAACATTAGTCTGTGGATGCAGCTCCTAATTTCTCCACATAGGCATTCCTTATAATGCCAATCTCATTTCACCGGCTCATATCCATTTCTTGATGAAATCAGCTTATATGAAAAAGATATAAGTTATTCTGACCATTAATAAAAGTCAATAATTTTTATGCTAATGCATCCAAAACCTATTTTTTTTTCCCCCATAGAGATAGAAGACGTTGATTTCCACCACAGAAACAGCAGTTTACTTTGCATCTGGGAACCCGACACCTTGGAATCGATTCAGACTAGCTCTCATTTTGAGCAGGCGTATTCTAATCTGGCAGACCTTGCAAATGCTGCTATTGAAATGCACTTCTGCAAATATAATAGCATTCTCATGGCTGATTCTCAGTTTTCTCGTACTGTGTGTTCATATTGTGGTGCTTTGTTCTGAGATTAGCCACTCTTAACAAAAATGTGAAGGTGGATTGGCAGGTAATTGCAGTCACAGGTGTTGTGCAGTCTGGTCTCCTTTTTTTAACTCCATACAGCCCAGCCATAGATTATATGACCCACCAAAGTTTTTTGTGGACATCGCTAGTATCCTTTTCTTCCTCTTCTTCACTTGAGGGTAGGGTGTTTCTAAATACATTACAAGCCATCAATTTTCAACACATTTCACTACTGCTGGTCTTGGACTTTGAAGAATAAGATGAATGCCCTTTTCTTCCCATGTATCTAACGCATGAAACACAGACAAGGAGCGTCAAAGAACACTTTAAGATGTAGGTCTGCCCTTGAAATGACAGTGGAACAGCTAGCCTTCGGTCACAGTGCATTCTTTGTTACTTATACTGTCTTGGCTGGGTGTTCTAGTAATGTGTTCTGGTTCACACAGGTCTTTCCAGAGAGATAAGATGGTGTAATGCCTGATTGTGATCTCTGAGATGATAGTGAGTTATGCGGTTTGCCAGGTTGGTTCACATTGTCCACGTCTCTGTTGGAAGTGGTCTGGTGTTTCCTCGTGGAGGGATGTGATGGCTGCACCCATGCATCTACCCTTCTAGTCTCCGACTGCAAATATCCTGTGTCATTGATTCAGTGTGCTTAGATGCTCATGTGTAAATTAAGGGGAGAATGGGCTGTGGGTTGGATGGATAGTTTTGACAGTCAAAGATCTGGTCTGAGGTTTGGGCACATTTGGATTGTGACCATAGCCACTGCCTTGTTAAAAAAAAAAAAGGGGGGGGAGGGGGGAGAGGTGTTCTTTAGGTGTGGGGTTTGGGGGTTTTGTTGTCTGTTTTTGTTTTCTTTTTAAAATAGCGCTTAGTTCATTTATCAGTGACAAACGGCAAAAACAATTCATGGAATGAAAACAATACTTGGAGAGGACCATCAGGCCCACTGAACTAATTAGGGAGCTTTGACAGATCCTAGACACGAGAAGTGAATGATTAACATTGTGAAGGCTGCTGTAATGGCCACAAAAGCTTTGCAGCTTATCGTTTGTAGGTATAAGTAGAATACAGTTGGCTTTAGCTTTGTCTTGAGGACTTGCTTTTATGTAACTGAGCATTTTTTTGGTCTATTTGTTCTCCTTCTCCTCCCTTGCAGTGCTTAGACTGCAGTCAGCATCCTTACTGAGGCCCAAAAGAGCACTTTGGTATCCCGGATGTGTCCCTATTTAAAGACCTGTGAGATTTCGGGGGGAGGGAGGGGAAACACCAAATAACCTAAAAGCAGCCTGTAGAAAAAGAATGAAAACGCATTCATGGTGCGCTAAAAATAGAAGGGAACTAGTTTGTTGCAGCACAAGAAGGCAGAGACAGTACTGCTCTTCCTGTAGGAAACTGCTGTAGGACCCTCCATGCTCCCTTAGTTCAGAGACTTTCAGGCTGTGAGGGCAGTGTGCCACGTGAGCTCTCAGTGCTGTGCTGCCAGCAATAAGGTAATGGGAGGGGATTCTGGTCAAATGGGACTTTTCTTGGTGCAAGGGCTGAGTCTGAGCTCTTCTCCTCTACTGCTTATTCCCTCTTGCCCCTTCTTCCTGCTTTCTGGTTCTTGTTGTACTGGTTGCTGCTAGGGAAAACAGATAGACAAGCCTACAAGGGGATAGTTCTGTCCTTGCAGGGTGTCAGAGTGGGGCAATTAGCTGTGATGAACCCAGTGTTAGTACACTGTTGTTATTTGCTACTTACTAAAGAATATTTGCCTGCAAATCATTCAAGTGGTTGTGTGAGACTGCCAGAGAGGGGTGAGAGCATCTGTTAGGCTTTGCAGTTAGTCTCCGTGTCTACTTGAGGAAAGGTCTCCAGCCATCTGTGATGGAGGAACAGCTGTGTTCCTGCTGGGCTCTGGACATCAGTGGGCTCATGCGCCAAGATGTGAAAAAGTGGTACTATGCACCTCAAAGAAGGATGTGGATGTTTCCTCACTGAATGAAGGAGTCTCTTTTAAATGAAGCTATATTTCATGGTGTGACTGCTTATTAGGGGTTTTGTGGGAGATCTGGGTTTGGTGGTTTTGTTGTGTGTTTTTGGTTTGTTTTTTTTTTTTTAAGAGTAAACCACTTGCCTGACTAGGTCTTTGGATATGTCAGCGTTGTTCTACTGTAGACAAAATGAGATACGGCTAAAAGGAAGGGGAACATTCGGCTTGCAGAACTTGTAGGCTATTGATGGCCCAGGCACAAGAGGGCTTCCAGGGCTCATAATAAAGCGAAGCAATCTTTCTGTTGGTAACCTGAATGAGTACTTCTGAAACAATAAACAGAATTGCATTATGCTATTTTTTGCCGTTACTGGTCAGAGTAGAACAGTGCTTTAATTTGAGATCAATTAACTAAAGGAAGACAACGATGCTATGACCTCAGATGTCAGGTAATGGCTTAGCAGACACAAATGTTATTATGTGATCCTTCATGAGAGACACTTTCAGTAAATTTTCTGTAAATAAGAGACCTCACTATCTCTTACCTGAGCCTGTTGCAGACTGGAGATTGGACGCGGTGAAGAGGAATATGAAATTAGAGATCAGATTAAGTTCATACTAAGTAGATCTTGTGTATTTTCCGGTTGAAGACAAAATGGACACACTTAGTGTTAGGCTGAAATAGCCTGCTAAATTCATCCATTCTTGCCCACCTACTGCTAGAATTTTATTCAGGTGTAACTCTAGCTGAAGCAAGAGATGAAACGTGGATTACTTTGATATTTGGATTACGCTCTTAGGTTTAAATTAGAATTGGTGGGGAAATAATTTTCCCATTATACAGAAATTGTGAAGCTTACTGGTTTTTTCCATTTTTTTTATTGGGATGAAAGCAAGGCCTCCTGACATTGCTTGGGCGATTTAGGTTCAGTGTCATGTATTATCTTAGGAATATCACAGAATCTTCATAGTTGGAAGGGACCTTTGAGATCATCAAGTCCAACCACAAAAAAAAACCAACAAAAAAACCCAAAAAACCAATCAACCAAAAAAAAAAAACCAACCCAAACAAACAAAAAAACCAAACCCAACACACACCAAAAAAACCCCACCACAAACAGACACAAACTAACAATCTTGGGCACTAGAGCATGCCCTGAAGTGCCATGTCTACGCGTTTCTTAAATACGTCCAGGGATATGCTGGACTTGTTTCTCTCTATGGCTAATGAAACACCATCAATTTTGTGGGAGGTTGACTCTGCAGTGTGATAGCTCATGTATCAAACTGAAAGTGGCAGAGTGAGATTTGAAGATTTGTTTGACATCAGACTGAGTGAGGGTTTGAAGTCTGGCCTCAGGTTACAGTTTTGGAATATTCCCGTTGTCCAGTGCTGTCTCTAAGACAAGAATTGTTGGTCATTCTTTCATTCTTCTCTGAACAAAATAAATAATGAAGCTTTCAAACGCCTTTTAACAGGTTGGTCACTTTCTCCTTCAGGGATGACGTTAAGAAGGAAACACATGAAAACAATCCTCAAAGGAGTTTTTTGACACACCTTGATAGCGCTGTTCCTAAAGTATTAATTGTAATGAGTTGTTACTGACCAAATACTGCACATTCACACAGGCCTGTTTCTCATCTCCCTGCTGACTTACAGGATTAACTAAATTGATAACAGTTGAAAAAGGACGGAATGGTTAAA
The DNA here is from genome assembly GCF_964106895.1 of Numenius arquata. NCBI lineage: Eukaryota > Metazoa > Chordata > Aves > Charadriiformes > Scolopacidae > Numenius > Numenius arquata. Next base: position 68,257,786 of record NC_133579.1, on the reverse strand, counting down.
TGAGCTGCCTGACTCCTGTACTTCATTTTAACCCAGAGCTCTTCTGGCTCTCCTGTCCCAAGTTGTGCAGACAACTTAAAGGAAAGACTTGTGATGACAATTCAGAGTCTCTACCAGGATCTTATGTTCTTGGAGGTGAAAAGGAATATAAAGGAAATATTTATATGCAATGCAAAAGAAAAAAAAAATGCACGAATCCTGAGCATCTCCTGGGTACAGATAAAGATACTTCAAGTCTGGGCTGTGTTAGAACAGGATAAGTTGGTTTAAGTTCATGTTCCCCTGGATAGATTTTTCACTGGAAGTGTCAAGTGGAAGAGTAATCAGCATCCCAGTTCTGTATGAAGGAGTTGCTGGAGCTTGAAAAATGGACTTAAAGCTGTTGATCCTTTTTTTGTCAGCTTCCTATCCAGTTACACCTATTTGCAAGTCACTGATCTTTTTTAAAATTTGGTTTTGTTTCATGTTTCTCCTCACCCCAAATAGCCAGCTCTGCAAAACCATCATAAAGTATTGTCTTCTCTATCCCTCAGTGTGTGGTGCGTTTTTGTTTTTGTTTTTCTTTTGGGTTTTTTTGCATTGAACTTAACTTACTTTGCAAGCTGTACATTCATCCCAGGCAATATGATGTCCCACAGGTATTTCAGTAGCTGTATTACGATCATGTAGCGCAAAGGAGTGTAGTGCTGTTCAGCCCAGAAGATGCGGTGGGAACTGTAGTGTGGTGGTTGGACACACTGCGTGCGTATGAGAGTCTCTGCATCTCCAAGGTTGTAGGTCATGGTCAGACCTAACCCTTACTGCTGCCCTGTTCCTACTCATTGGTTTCATTTTTCCTGCCCATCAGATCCACAGATTTGAGCTGGAATCAATTAGTCAAGCTGCCTTTTTCTTTTTCTGCTGCCATATGTTATTGTGAATAATGAGGTTTCTGCTGCCAGAACTCAACTGTTAATGATGTGCAAAGCAGGCAGAGTCAACTGTGTCTTCCATTACTGTGTTAGCTCCACAGTGGTGACATCTTGCTTTCATTGGTTGAGTTAGCAAGTCTAGTTGAAAACCATGAGTTACGTTGGTGTGAGGGACCCTTCATGAAAAGTTCAACTGAGATGGCAAATGTTTCTCTTATGTAGCTTTTTTTGCTGCTTCCTTCCTCAAATGAAACAATGACATGTTTCAGCATCTTATTTGGGTTTTGTTTTAAAACATGCTTTGCACACTATGCCAGGAGGGTAAGGGAGGTACCCCACGATTTTTTTTTTTAATTTTTTTTTTCCCCCTGTTCTTAAATATTGGCAACTCACTTCCATCTCTATGTATTTGTAGCAAGGGGGAGTAAGAGGCACTTTGTAAAACATATCAAGATCCTACACTGAAAAATCCTCCAAAGTAGAAATATTACTGCAAAGGGATATGCTGGTTAAAAAGTAGTGGTGATACTAATGAAAGGAAATGAGCGTATTTAAGTAGGATGCTACCTGTTTTTATCTTGTCTCCTGTGATAAGCCATTTTTGTTCACAGTAAACTATGTTACAGTTTGGTTGTAGTGTTGTGCCTTATGTTGGTGGTGTTGTTTCAGGTTCCAGTTGTGAGCAGTGCAGAGAAGGAGCCACGTACTCAGATGCAGTAATATCTCCCAATTTAGAAACCACTAAAATTATGCGAGTTCCTCATGCTATGTCAGTGTCTGACTGCATCGCAGCGTGTTGTGACCTCTCTGGTTGTGACTTGTCCTGGATGTTTGAACGACGCTGTTACATCGTGAACTGCCAACACAAAGAGAATTGTGAACCTAAAAAGATTGAAACTGTAAAGTCCTATCTCACTTTTGTGCTGAGACCTTCTCAGAGGGCAGCTTCACTGCTAGGATTTGGGCAAGTGATTCCAAGCATGGTCCACTCCGTGGGACTCCAGAATCAGCCATCTGAGGAAGTGAGTAGCCTGAAGGAGCTCTCTCTGCTTGGCAAAGATCCTGGCCTTGAGGAGATACCTGAATATATTGATGATTATAAAGAGTTGGAGCAGGACCCCTTTCAGTTGGGCATCAAACATGAGCAGAAAGAGAGCGCGGATTATGCTGACTGGGGCCTAATGGTGGCAGGTGAAAACAGCTTCAACTCTTCCATGGGCGATGATGGAGATAACCAGGAAGACTTTGCTGAAAAGAAAGGGGAGCCTGGGAAAGTGGAAAGCCTTCTGAATAAAAACAGCTCTGAATTTAACTCTGTCGCCGAACACTCTGTAGAGAGGCTGTCACTGTCATCTCTCCCGGAGATTACACCACTCCCCAAGAAGATGTTTGAAAGTGAAGCCACTGTTCAACTTCTTGCACAACCTGATGATGCTTTGCAAAAAGAGGTATGTTTACCCATAAGGAAGCAAGCAGAGTGTGGTGAGGGCACTTTGCAGTTATTTTGTTTTTTAAATCGAATTAGGCTATTGCTTTGTAATGTAAACCTAATGCTCAAATGACTTAACAGTCCTGTTACAGTGTAGAAAAGGCTGTCGGGGAGAGGATTGTCTTAATAGGTAGATGAATTGCTAAAGGATTCTTTTCTACTGGATGATAAGGAGCAGAGCTCCTTTTGGGACACTGTGGGATTCCCTTTAAAGCATACAGATGAGTGGGCTTGGACCTGGTGTAACAGTGTTATGGTATTCTTCCCTTTTGACCCTTGGTGACTCATTAGAAGAAGTTAGCCAAGCAACTTCTAGTATCCAAAGGCCAAAACCAGTAAACATTAAGTTCCTTCATTAAGAAAATTAAGCCTGTTTTATGGGTTTCATGTTGCTAATGCATAGAATAAATAGAATCATAGAATGGTTAGAGTTGGAAGGGACCTTAAAGATCATCAAGTTCCAACCCCCCTGCCATGGGCAGGGACACCTCCCACCAGACCAGGTTGCTCAAAGCCCCATCCAGCCTGGCCTTGAACACTTCCAGGGATGGGGCATCCTGTTCCAGTGCCTCACTACCTTCACAGTAAAGAATTTCTTCCTGGTATCTAACCTAAATCTCCCCCCTTCCAATTTAAAACCATTACCTGTTTTCCTGTCCTGTCCTGTAAAATACCTTTTATAATGCTTTTAAAACATGAGAGGCAAGGTACATAAAGAAGGACAGTGGGGATTTTGGACCATGATGTACAGCAGGATAAAATGGATAAGGTAACTTTGTTCTCAGGATCCTTTTCTTGAGTCTTGATAAAAAGAAGTTAACTACTTAAAAACTAATGTAGATACTTAAGTAAAATGCACCTGTTCTCTATTTATGCCATCCAGTTTGATCAGTTGAGACTAAAGGGGCTCTGGTTCCCTAAGAACAGGGTGGAACCAGTTAGAAAGTTGAAACAGGCTGTAAAGTCAACATTTACTGGGTTTGACACACACCTCTGGTAGAGGGGAAGAGAAATTAAGCAATGTTACCTGGGTTGCTCTAAATTCCACCAGATTTTGTAACCAGCAACTACTTATCTCTTGCTGTAGAAATGATAATTTATTACCATTACTGTAGGGAAGAAAAATACACATAAATAAGAAAGTTGTATGAAATCAGTGACAGCTGAGGTTCTTGATGGGGATGACAGAACTGGCAAAAGTATGTGTGCAGAACAGCAAGTCTTAAGATAAAATCTAACTTGGATACCATTGCAGCCTAGAGATGTGGCAGTTTTCTCTCTGCTTTGAGATCTTCTAGATGTTCTGAGTGCTTCTGGGATTCTAGGTGGCCTTCTGGGAGTGCCGTGAGGCACATGAGTGGCTGCTGCAGCTGGGAGAATACAGCTAGCAGGGGCTGGGACCTCTCACAGCTTCTCACAAGTTCTGTCAGCTATCGATCAAAGGGTGCTTTGGGCTGTTGCCCTGGCCAACTCATGATCAGGGAGGGTGATGCAGCCTCTCGGCAGGCGCTAGGGCTGAGGCCTAGCACCTCTGCCTAGAGATGGCAGTGAGCTAGTTAAGAGTTTATATGGGCCAGGGCTGCTTATGTGCCTTAGAGAAACCATACAACTTTGAGTTCACCTGAAGTGTGTGGCAAACAGAGCTGAGCAAATTTGTTCCCCATCTCTAAGGGATAGTGTGAATACAGCTTTATGAAAGTTGAGCTTTCACTGAGCTTGCAGTGGTAATGATATATATGGCCAAGCCTGCTTTGTAAATCTCTACTTTGATTTTGCTACCCCAGCTAGAATAGAAAGATTTTGTTTTCTCTTCATGCACTGCCTGTGTAGATAGGAGTTTATTGTAAAGTGGAGAGAGACCTATTTCTCACTGGGACACAGAGGAGGCATTCTTGTGTGATCTTTATGTGATGCTAACATTATGCTAGCGCAGCCGTTGAAACTCCTGTGGAAAGGGTGAGGAATGAGCTTGCTTCTTTCGGTGCAGACGAGACAAAACTCCAAAACTGGATCAGTCTTTAGCCCCAGCGGGTAGTGATTTTGCAGAGCTGATAAGACAACTGTAGTTAGAAGGCGATGTAGCAGTGCTCTGTTAACAGAACTGTAGAGAGCTGATGGGATAGCATTGAAAGCTGTTCACGAAATGTATTGTGAAATTACTTTAAAGGCTCTCTGTTAATGTAGAAAAAGGTTAAGAATCTGGAGAAGCAGAAGGTTTTGAGAAACGACGAAAGCCTGTGCAGCCTTTGTTTCCCAAGTGGGAATCCTTTGAATTTAGACATTTGCAGAGAAATGAAGATGATGAACAGTTTCAGCAAATACCTTTCCCTGGCATTCCCCAGGTTCAACTTCAGTCCAGGCATGTCTCCAATCCCCATCTTTTCAGTGCACGTTATGCTCAGTCCTTTCGGTGACATGACAGGCAGCAGAGGCGACTAGGGTCGGTGGATAGCAGTTTCCTTTATGCCACTTGTTGCTTCCTTCTCTTTTCTGCCACTGTTCCTTCTTTCTTACTTGTTTCCTCTGGTCTGGTGTGGGCTTCTTTGTGGGCCTCAGTGCCCTGGGAGGTGGCATGAAGTGCCTCCTTCCAAGAGGATGTCTCCAGCCCTGTACCCAATAATGTCCCCTTCCACATGTTCCCTCTCATGTCTCCTGTTGTGCATCCCCGCCTCCCCCCCTGCCCCTTCTGTGTCCCCTGTCCTCAGTAGCTATTGCCCTTTCTTAACTATGTCAGAGTGGTTGCAGTGTTAGCATGTAGTTGCTTGTTTCCACCCATTACCAAACTGTTTGGGACCACAGGGGTGACCCTGCAGCCCGTCTCCTGCCACCCAAACCCTGCTGGTTATGCCTGACACAAACTTCTGGCTTGGCTTGAAGTTTTTCTGGTTTGGGAACTGCACTTGTGACTCTAGCGAAAAAGAAGGTGCCCGCAATAAATTCTGGTGATAGGATTTCCTTCTTATGTGTCTCTTTCTCCAGCAAGCAAACATTTTAATCAAATTTCATATAGATTGTTCAGGCACATATTTGTGTTTTCTTCTGAAAAAATGTTTCTTTGGAGACCAAATTTTGTTCTTAAGGAAATCTTACGTTTTTATAATAAATTAAAAATGCTGAGATGTCTCCAAATATTTTTCTCACTGCCTCTCAAAATGTGGTCTTTTTGTGTAGGTTATGAAAATGTGAAGGTCTTAAAACTATTTTTGCTAATAACTGTACTGAAATGCCCTCTGTTTATTGCATATTGTACAATATTTACCTATGTCTGCTTAATTCTGCTACAGCAGTTCTATAGCTCTGTTCCTAGATCCGTGCTGACGTGCTCCCTTCTGCAGCTTCCAGACAAAGCTGTTTTGACAAGCAAGACAGAACAGGGTGGCAAAAATACAGCTCCCTTCCTTCACAGTAGTCAGCAGCATGTAGTGTCCTCAGGTGCTGTGTTCCAAGGACCCGGAGGGAGATTTTAAACTGTGAGACCAACCAAACACAAGCCTCCGAGTCTGTGACCTGGGAGCATCCTTGCCATAAATGCTGTCAGGTGTAGGGGGTGACTGTGTGACTCACACACTCACTGTGTGTGACTTGGGATAGAACGTATGGGGTTTGGTTGTTAACTGAGTAACCTGGCTTTAGGGTTTGCATCAGAGTTCAGAGTGATCTTATGGACTGTCACCCTCTAGCAGCTCAATGACATGAATACATTTAGAAATCTGTACAGAGTAAATACTGTCAAGCTGCCCAAACCAGAAATCTGCAGTGCTGCCCATCCTTGAAGTGAGATACCTGTGAAGTATTAATTGTCTTTTTCAAATTTCCAGGTAACTGCTGATCTGTTAAGCAGGGTGAGGTTTTTAGGTTTTAGTCAGATTCTAACTACTGCTATGTTGATGATGCAATGTTTCAAACATTTATTCAACAGATTAGGCCTGACTTGATTCTTGAGTTTATTGCATTTACAGGAATAATAGTGCAGTCAAAATGCATAAAGCTCTACCTAAGAAAGCTTAAGATGGCTGACAGAATATTATGTGATGAAGAGCCTTTTAATGTCTGATTGGTATGCCTTCAGAATTGATATTTAGGAGTTAGGATGAGGTTGAATATCAGAGGCGTTCCTATCTTATTTTGGCTTTGTTGAAGTTTTGAAGCCCACGAACGCTGAACAGTCCTGTTTGGTTAAAAATGCATTGACTTGATCCCTAGGGAATGTATAAGACCCCTGGAAGATGTTTTGATATTTAGAATTAGCTGTCAAAAATGTTTATTTCTTTCTTGAAGTCTGCACTTTGTGTCACACAGTATGATGGTTTGCTCTTTTGCAACTCCCCAATTAATAGAGGTCACACTTGCTTGAAATCATTAGACAGATAACTGAACACAGAGAAGGAGGGAGAAGCAGACCAGTGAAAGAGCGGAGTTTCACTGCTGACAGAGCTGCTTTCCATAAGGTTTTCCAGATAAATGAGAGAGAGCAAGTGGTAATGCAGATATGTAGTAATCATGTGTACAGGGGACATGGAGGAAAGACTGGTGGGGAAGCAGTCATATCAAACAGCACTAGCAGCCTTTGACTCACTAGAGCCCTGATAAGTTGTCTTTAGGAGTACTTGAGGAAGATGATGGTTGGGCTTGTCCTTCCCATTCATGGGGAGAAAAGAAAGCACCCAATCTGTGGGGTCAGTCAGGGACCAGAAGTGGGAAGGATCCCCCATGGCATGATGCTGTTGTCTGCACTGTAACTTTGAGATTCCCCAGGGAACTGCATGACTTTTTTTTTTTTTCTTTTTGAATGATGGGAGTGTTCTTGTTTTTTATTGGAATTCTCAAGAGATTTGCACTCGAGTCAAACCTCAAGAACTGAAGGATATGGGCCCTCACAGTTGGTGTATTTATTTTGTAATAAACAGTAATGGCTGTACTGGTGGGTAAAAGCAAACAAAAAACCCACAAAGCCCATACCAACAGAACTGCTTACCCTGCTCACTCCCAGAAAGAGTCCTCCTTTTCTTTCCTTTTCCTTTCAATTCTCAAGATGGAATATAGGTTAACCTTGCCCTCTACATCTGCTCCAGTGTATCCGTTAGTAATAATTTCTGCCTAAAAGCTCAATTTCTGATATTGCCTCTACCCCGGTTATCTACTACCTGCTAATGTTCTTAGTTTAAGCTGTCTTTTCAACTGTGACACCGCTTCAGACGTGACAGTATCACAGGGCAGCTATTTTGACTGCAGAGGCTTGCCTAGGCTTGCTGATTGAAGAGGTGTTTGGTACCATTGCAGAAGAGAGTGTCCTAGGAAAGGTACGTTTGAGGTGACTTTGTCCCCATCTGTCCTACAAAACCAGGATGGCTGCTTCTCAGCTGATAGATTGGCAAAAGGCCAGGAGAGGAGTAAAGCCATAGGAAGCTCAGAAAAGTAGATCTCCCTTAAATTTGGAAGGCAAAGAAACACTTTGGTTTGCTAAAGTGTAGTAAAGAAGATCTCTTTGGAAGGTGTGGGATGGAGTGTGTATGTAAAGGAGAGCTATCTGGAAGAAAGGCCTTCTGTCAAAGGCGTCTCTCCGTGTGTGTGTGATGATGTTGTCAAGGGTGAGATTCCTGCTGATGGCACTAACTTAGGGGAGCTGCAGTCCCTGATCCTACTGTTCGTGTCCCAACTGCTCAGACAGATCTTTTTATTATCTGTGTATTGAGCAGAGCTGGAGTTGTGGCCATAAAAGTGCTTGCGTAGTCCATAGACCTATCTGGAAGTGCAGCTCTTGGTGTGGTCCTCGGCATCCTCACAGGGTAGGGCGCCACAGTGCCCAACACTGCTGTCACTGTCCCAGCTGCACAGGGATCTTTTCTCTCTATCCTTGTTGAAGGCAGAGATGGAGTTGCAGATGACTTCCACGCTCTCTGTTTCCTCACAGGCTGGGAAGCAACAGTCCCTGGCATCGCTTCCATGTTCCCAGCTGCACAGGGAGCTTTTCCTCCTGCCCACATTCAAGGCAGAGCTGCTCCAATTTCCTAGGGAGGCAACAGACTGCAGAGTGTAAGTGGAGCACCTGAAATAGGAAGAGAAGTTGAGAGCTGGGACTGTTCAGCCTTGAATAGATAGGGCTCAAGGGGGTCTTACCAATGTGTATAAATAACTATGGCAGGAGTGAAGAAGATGGAGCCAGGCTCTTTTCAGTGCCGTCCAGTAACAGGATGAGAGGCAATGGACACAAATCGAAATACAAGGAGTTCTATTTAAACAATAAAACCCATCTTTTTCTTTTTTCCTGTGAGGATGGTCAAACACCGGAACAAGTTGTCCGGAGAGGTTGTGGATTCCCTGTGCTTGGAGATACTCAAAACCTGACTGGATATGGTCTTGAGCAGCCTGGTGTAGCTGACGCTGCTTTGAGGAGGGGGGTTGGACTAGGCTATCTCCAGAGGTCACTTCCCACCTCAGCTATTCTGTGATACGAGTGTGCATTTTGCCAACCTTCATAATCCTATTCTTCAGATAACAGATTATATACAAATTATAGCTGTCAATATGTTATGTCTTCATGGGCCACACACAGTAGCCATAATTGGCAAAGTGCTTTTCTCTAGATATAGATCAGAAATAAGTCTTGAGAACATAAGGAAAAGCCATTGATCCGTTAAGACTAATGTGTCATTGAAAGGTGATGGGCAAGGCTAACGCAGTGCTGAGTTATTTCTGCAAAACGTGCCGTGTCCCTTGCTGCGGTTCTGATTTACAAACAAGGTGGGTGAGTGAGAAGAACACAACTGCTCGGTGATTGAAGTAGAGAGATCTAGGGCATTTTATTAGTGGTGAGGAAATAAGAAGGCATGAGCAAGTGCTGGTCTGAGCAGGTGTGGCAAGAGTCAAGGATTCTGTTCTGTTTGTGTATGTACAGCATGAAGACAATTATACTCACCATACAGACTTCCTATCATTGGCTTTTAAAGGTTTATGACTATATTTAGACCTGTCCTACTGTTCTTTATTATTTTGAGAACTGATAGCCTCAGTTGTATTCCAGGTTACCTCATTTTGATGACCATAGCCTACACTGTTCTGCATCTGGGACTTGGAAAATGATTAGTATTTCTTAAAAAGCCTAATAAGATAACAGAAACAGTCCTTCTTTGCTAGATATTCTGTGTATGAATAAAACCTCCTAGTAACATAAATCAGTTGGCTCACCCTACATGCTATTTTAAAAAAACAGCATACCTCTAAGTCTAGAAATGTGAAAAATGGCTCACTTCTGACAACTCTTTCCCTGTAATTCATTTTTCAGGCTACTACGCCTTCCCCTTCTTCAGACAAACTGGATTTCTCCATGGGTGTGTCAGAGAAAACCCAGACTCCCACAATGGCCCCAGAGAATGTCACTGAAGGTGGGACCATGCTACTTCCCACTAGTACTGTGCCGCCTGAGCCCATGCAGCAATTCACACCACCTGCTACTGCTGCTAAAGCAGGTAATGTTTCAACATAGCTGGAGATCTGAGGGGTACCTGCAGGTTGCATAGTGGGCGGGGATGGCTTTACTACTGTTCAGCTTCCAACCTGTCGTTAGGTATAAGCTTGCTCTTTATCCAAAGGTAACATCATTCCACTTCAAGCCTATAGACCTACAGTAGCACTGCAAAGTCCAGACCCCTTAGCCAGTTACTTCTGAAGCAAAACTCTGACCAATTCCATCTTTGATGGGACACTATAACTAAAACAAATACAGCCAAGTAAAAAGCAGAGATAAAGAGCCTTTTTAAAATGGATTAATTTCTGTACTTGGTGAGAAATATCAGAGGCTTTCTGGAGTTTCAGAATAGTTTCTTCTAGACATACTGTTACTTTTGCATGACTCTTCAGAACGTTGCCCCCTCTCAGAAACTCAGTAGGGTTCCCACTATATATGGTTGTCAGATATCATGCAGCAACGTAGGTGGGACTTGAGGAAGCTCAGCCCTTCAATAGGAGAGAAGCCTAGCCCTTAGTTGGGGAAAACATGGCTTTCTCACCCTGGAGAAAAAAGGTTTTGCTCTAGTTTCAGAGCTCTGAGGAAGCTTATTAGACTTCAGCTGCAGAGCAGAAGTTTTTATTTTGAAAAGGATGTGTTTAACCACTATGTCCTCTGTAGTTGTGTTAAATTCTGTGTGTATGTTAAAGTATCTCCTTTCTCCTGCTGAGTTTCCCATCTCCCTATGTGCCCTGACAAAGGGTTAGAAGGGCCACAAGAAGCAGAGAACTACAGATGAGTGTTCTTCTGCCCTCCTGGTGCACTGAGTATAGAGCTAAAAAGCTCTATAAAGAGTAAAGAGCTAAGCCCTTTGCTTCCTGGTGGAGTAAGTTTGATTTGGGACATTCTTGGCACCCTCTGCCCAACTGCAACCTGCCAGCCAGGATAGCAGTGGGAGGTAACAGGAAGAGATCAGCTACAAGAGATCCCTCTCAAAGGCAATGGATCATCATTACCATTGAGTGTTGACTAGGCAGCTCCTCCTCCTTCACAGGAGGAGGTTGAAGAGGACTCAAAAAGGAGCTTGGAAGAAGCAGCTGAAGGGAAGGTTGTGATGAATCTCACTGTAAGTACTGCTTTGTGCAAGGATTGCTTCAAATTTGTGTGTTCTCAGCCCTACTGTCTTGGAAGTCTTGGAAGTCCCTCCTTCTCTCCTTTGGTCATCGCCGTCATCTAGCCATTTTATTCTCATCTCATGTGGAGGTCAAAGTACAAACCTGTAGTCCACTGGTGTCTAGGGCAACTCCCATGAGCAGTTATGGAGCCCTTGGATGCACTTAAGTAGCAGTGAAAGAAAGTCACTGATATTAACGTGGCCTCTTCAGTTCATCCATTTTTCAGACCTGGCAGCTGCCACTGCTGAATAGCCTCTTGCTCATCTATTCAGAGTTTGTAAGTTGGACGTTTAGACAATGTTAGACGTTTAGACGTTGGTGACTTTGGGAGAACTTTTGTTCTGTGGGTTTCCAATGTTAAAAGAAGGACATTTGAAACCTTTGAAATACCAGGTCTATGGGAACATTTCCTGAAGTTGTGCTTTGGTGTGTTTCAGTCTGGGACTGGATTTGTGGACTTTGGCACAGATTTTCACAGATGAGAACTGGAAGGGTGTTCCTGCATGTCAAATAGATTGAATGTGCAGTTCAGCTATGAAATAACACCTTTGCCTTGCTATACAAGTGGAATTTTTAAAACGGACACTGAGCTGGACATTGAGGCATACCTTACAAGTTCCACACAAACATAGAAGTAGTGCCCTTTGGTGAAAGAAGACATGATATTAGAGTTCTAGTATGGATTATGTTACTTTATTTAAGGAGGTTTTATTATGGTGCAAATTATTTTTTTCTTCTGTGATTGTGTATTTTTTTAATTCCTGAACTTCCATCCAATTACTGAGAAAAATGCATAATTCTTTATGCAGAGCAATGTTACCTGAATAATCAGAATGCTCTTCTCTGAAGCAGAAGTAGGAGAAATGACACTTCGTATTTGGGGCAAAAGGAAACTCTTGGTTTGGTAAAAGGCAAAGAAGCCATAGTCATGATTGTAATAGATTATTATTTGATTGTGTATTGAGGAATTATTTTTTTTTTAACTTAGCCTTGCCTATTCACTGTAGAGTGTTTGTCAAATTTTTCTTAATCCATTACAAATAATATTTGAAGATGCTAAGTTTATATCCATCATATCTGTTAAAACTTGATGTACTTATTCTGTCTTAGATACAGTAAAAGAACTTATTGTGTCTGCTGGTGATAACATACAAGTGATGCTACCCAAAAATGAGGTTGAACTGAATGCCTTTGTTGTCCCACCACCACCTACAGGTGAGTTGAATGGCCTCGGCATACAAGGAGATGCAAACGCCACCATCCTGTAATGGCAGACAAGTCCTGAGTGATGTGAATATCCTGCACTTCAGGATAAAACCATCTTTCTGATCTCTTACTACTACATTTTGGTGGCTCTAACTGCAGAGAAGATTTCCTGCTTTGGTTTTTAGAGATTTGTATTTTTTCTAAGTGGCTTTTGTTTTCAGAACCTGAACACATTAGCCAGATGGTTCAGTAGAAAGCCTGTAGTTTCCACCAAAATATTATGTGGCCCAGGTTATAGCATCTTGCTGTAAATCGGGGGGAGGGAGGGAAGTAGGTTCTAAATGCAACATTTACCTTAAAACTACCAGCTTATGGACTGCAGCAGCAAAGAATACATATTTCATAGGTAGCTATGTAAAACTCATTCACTTCACATGAAGCTGATTTTTCTGAAGAATTCAATTATTTGTGAAGTCTGTTACCACATCCTTGCTGCTTTACCAAGGATGTGGTAATTGTGGAAGTTTAACATATTCGTGCTGCTTCATTTTGCGGGCTTAAACAGCAGCAGTCATCACTTCCTACTGCAGCATTTTATCTGACAGACGGTGAATTTGATTTCTTTGTTTCCTGGGCTTATCTTGGAGGCAAAGCTGATTACTCTTATGCTGTGTTATTTTTCTTAGAAACAGCCTACAACTATGAGTGGAGCTTAATCAGTCACCCTGCTGACTATGGTGGTGAGATGGAGCGCAGGCACAGCCAGACCTTGAAACTCTCTCATGTAAGCGAGCTGTAAGCTCAGGCTCATTGTGTCTGTGCGATCCTTTCGCAGGAATCTAACCCGTGGGGAAGGGCATCTTGATTCAAGGTGTTCGAATGACTGCCAGAGTCTCTTCACTTGGATGTGTCACCAAATCTTTGCCAGATTATAAGCCTTTTTTAGAGCACTCTAATTCTAAGATAGTGTAAAAATTCCTTAGTGTTTGCTTTGTATTCCCCACTTCTGGACAGTGACTAGTGGCCTTTTATGTATGTGTTTATAAAAGGAGCTCTAGGTTTCAGATACCCAGATTTTTCTCTGTTTACAATACGATTGGCAGATGTATGCATACTGCTTTTGTGTAATTCGACATGTAACCCGCTTTGTTCTGTGCTTGTTTCAGTTATCAGTGGGACTTTATGCCTTCAAAGTGATGGTTTCTGGTGAAAATGCCTTTGGTGAAGGTTTTGTAAATGTCACGGTCAAACCAGGTAAATCAGTTGGCTTGAAGCAATGAAATTATTTTCTTCAACACAAGTAGCTGTACAACATGCTTATCTAATAGTCTGTCAGTTACTATCTGTCAAGGACACCTAGTCATGCAGAGGTGTTTCATATCTTGATGTCCGTAAAGGATTTTAAGGAAGTAGAGTTAAGGATCTTGCTCACTGTGTTTAAGTGCTCTCTGGTCTTGTACCCTACTCAGGCAAGGCCTGAGAAAAAATCATGCCACATTTTATGGTCCCCTTCACCAGTACAGCTAGAAACAGCAATTAGGTGCCAAATTGGTTCTAGCTGCAAGCTACAGTGCACAGGTCTGATCTAAATTATGCCAGTTAGAAGTGGCTGCGGTGGGAGACGGCTGTGTCAGCGCACTGCTCTTCTGTGACCTTTTCTCTCCCTTGGCCAGAAAGACAGCAGATGCTGCAAAGCTGTCAATCCAAGATTTAAATCACTGGGGGGGCTATTGATCTTTAGAATTAACAGATTAGTTTTGCCTGGACTTTCACTATTTCTTTTTTCCTCTCCTGTCTTTCTCACAGCAGTCAGAGTGAACCAGCCGCCTGTTGCCGTTGCTTCACCCAAAGTACAAGAAGTTTCTTTGCCTACAACTTCTACCTTCATTGATGGCAGTCGTATGTACTGGTGGACCATCCTGTGCTTATATGCTGTATTTTTAATGTACAGTTATGACATTATTGTTTGTCAGTTACAAGTGAAGTTCCTTCTTCTCACTCTACTCGGAAGTTCCCTGAATCGTGATTTACTTCAGGGATTTGAGTCCAGTTATAAATCATTTTAATAAATTAAAGAAGTGATACAATGCAGCCTTCCACGTGGGGATTGAGATACAGTGCATTGGAGGCTGTTGCATCCAAGCAGCAACTGCTCTTGCAGCTTCTTCCTGCCCTGGCTAGAAGGCCTCTGTGCCAGTAGAGCTGGCGGCATGGTAGAGAGCTGTAGGGTATGATGAGATGTCATAATTACACTCATAATTACTGAGAGCAGACAAATTGGAATGTGCAGAGTCTGAGACTGATTTTTTTTTTTTTTTTTTTTTGGGGGGGTGTGTGTGTGAAGAATTTTTTGTTTGTTTAGATAAATGATACCAAATGTAACTTGGAATCTGTGGTTTAGCAGCTATGGTATACGAACCCTGTTCAAATATGCTTGAAAAGATAGTTGTAGAAAACCAATTAGGGATCAGTTCGTGAAAGTCTTTACTATTCATTCCAGTAATTGCCACAAGAAACTGATACAATTTTTTTTTTTTTTATGAATATAGAAAGTATAGATGATACGAAGATAGTGAGTTACCACTGGGAGGAAATTAAAGGTCCTTTGCGAGAGCAGAAGGCATCTGCTGACACACCTGTCTTGCACTTGGCTAACCTTGTTCCTGGAAACTACACTTTCAGGTACCTGCACAGATGTTTTCCTCTGGGGTTTTAACTGTTTCTGTAATGTCAGCTAAATGTTTGTTTCTCTTAGTGCGCATATGTACACCCTCAAACAAAAAACTTTGTTTTTCTTCTGCATGCTGTTACCCTTCATTTTGCACAGTGGAGCAATTCTATTAAAAAGTGCCTAACAAGTGATTTTGTGATACTGGTGTTGTGATACTTTATAGCACAAAATTATGCAAAACAAGGTATCAGAAATTAAATACCTGCCACTCTCAGCAACAATAACAGTGACAGAACATTTTTTTCCAACTTGGAAGTTGGGAAGTGTCCTGAGATGTGCAGTCAGGCTGAGAAAGTCATACCCTGAAGGGTGAGGGTAAGCAGAACACTATTGGAAGACAGATCCTCGCAAGGCATTGTTGTGTGCTGATTTTAATAAGAGTCATTCTGTTCTTCATAAAAGCCTTTGCCTTGCTACTTTTTCCCTCCATTTATGCATTGCTGAAGCTGGATTTTGTCCAGACAAAGAATGGAAGCAGTATTTGTGGTTCTGGGTGCTTTAATTAAAATCAGAGTTCATTTTCTAAGCTTTTTAACATAAAGCCTGGTTTACGGAAGGGCAGACTTCCCACTGACCCAGCCTCTGTTATTTGGCTGCCAGTGGGTAACAGCTTACCAATTAAATATATTATGTATCAGTGTAGCATCGGCAGAAAGTAGAAGCCAGGGTACATATATACATTCAATGTGTTGCTTTGTGTAAGCTTTGCCAAAAATTGCATGGCTTCAACTTCCATTCTGTGTTCTTTACTGGAATTGTTCCATATTGTACAGTGGTGGAAATAAGCGTAGGATTTTTTTCTGTATTAAAAAGGGCAGAGCTTGCTTACAAGCAATGTTCTACGTGTGCTCCAAACCCTAGGGAATTAAGAAATCGCTTGCTATATCTGTGCACCTTCGTGGGAGGCTGAGGTACTTGAGCAATAGAGCAGTGTGTTCAAGCTTACAGGAAATTAGCTGGTCAACAAAATCTAGTGCTCCTGATATGCATGGATGTGCACCCACCGCAAAACTGTGTGTTCCCTAATGACAGAATTAATGAGCACTAGTTTTGTTCCAACTTGGGCAAGGCTTCAAGAGTGGTTCCCTTCCATGTGGTCAGCTGTCTGCATTTTTCACAACAGAGGTGAATTAGGGATGTAGTTGGTTACCACTCTGAGGAGGACAACTTTTCATCGCTTTCAGGAGTCTGCAGCAGTCCCATTTTAAGATGATTTGTCGTTGTGTTTCTGAGAGGCACTAGTGCGCTTTTTTTTTTTTTAAACCCTGCACTATTTTAGTTTTGTGACTCAACATCTTCAAAAATCTGAGCTGATATTAAACTCCATTAAAATTAGTAATAGTGTGCCACAAAGAAATAACAAGTTAGGAACTGCTACTGTGCTATAAGCAGAGCTTCTGAACACCCAGAGTGGTTTTGCATGTAGGTGTTAATAGGGGCTGCTCCACTATGGCTGATGAATAAAATCTCTGTTTTTACTAAGTAAATTTTTTAAAGAATTCTGTTTTTTTTAAAGAATTCTGTTTTTTTTAAAGAAAGCTGATGAAGTTGCCATTGGCTGCAGGGAAAGGGGTTTCATCTGGGATCCAGAATTGCTAGGCTTTTTTTTAATTAAAGGTTGAAAGCTGTGTTTGAAAACAGTCTTCTGAATTTCTGTCCTACCTTTGTTGAGGGATGTGTGTTTCTGAAGCAGGAATTTGTGTAGTCTAATGAGTTTAGGTAGTGTTTGAAAAAGTGCCAGAAAATGTTAACTTTTGAATTTGAAAATGTTAAATTTTGAATTTTTGGACTTGGCAGAAGTCCATCTTAACAGATTTCCAGTATTGTTTTTTTTTTTTCTGTTGTAGACTCACAGTGATTGATTCAGATGGAGCAGCCAACTCCACCATTGCATCTCTGACTGTCAACAAACCGGTGGATTACCCACCTATTGCCAATGCAGGACCTAATCAGGCAGTCACCTTGCCCCAGAACTTCATCACGCTGAATGGAAACCAGAGCAGCGATGACCATGAAATTGTCAGCTATGAATGGTCGCTCAGTCCCAAAAGCAAAGGCAAGGTTGTAGCAATGCAGGTATGTCTGTTTCTCCTTGCACAGGATTGGAAAGCTCTGTTATCTTTGCCTCTAACATGAGGAAACATGTGCTATGTGTTTAACAATTATTGTTGTTCAGAAACAATGCAGCAAGTATACCAACATAAGAAATTGAGGTTTATTATATGAGATGTTTCTAGGGTTGGTAGGGACAATTGCAATAGTAAACATATGTGCATCACATTTTAAGTCTTCTCTTTGTCCACAAGGTGCTTAAACTGCTTTCTCAAGCACTGAATGTATGAAGTAAAACGAATTTTATCTTTTCTTCATGTTTGCTCTGCAAGAACTTTCATAATCCATGAGCGTTTCTGTTTTATCTCACTCTCTCTGGTTTTATAAATGCCATGTAGGGAGTGCGGACACCGTACCTCCAGTTATCTGCAATGCAGGAAGGAGATTATACGTTTCAGCTGACTGTCACAGACTCTGCGAGGCAGCGGTCCACCGCTGAGGTGACACTGATCGTACAGCCTGGTAAGTCCGCTGCAGGCACGTCTGGGTCCCTGAGGGGTGGGCCAGCCTGATGCCTTAGCACTGTCCTCAAATGCCTCATCTCCCTGCATTGCACCACTGAGATGGCAGTCTAGATGTCCTGTATCCCTGCATCAAGGACTCTTCCACCTCTATTTTCTGTCAAAGCAAACAGTTAGAACAAGTGTAGAATCATAAAAAGTCCAGGTGGTAATCCTGAGGGCTCACACCAGCCTGATCATGTAAGGCAACCTGCACAGAAGTGTCTTTGAGTGTCCTTCTAAAACCTAAAATGTAGCTCTTGAGTTTAATATCCTACAAAGTCTGTTTTGCAAAGCAGCTCAGAGTATCAATCAGTGCTCTGCTCTTTTCTTATTGTTTTGCAGTTCTTCTTCAAGAATCCTTGGTGAATTGAATTATCTTGTACTTTCTAGGGAAAAGTTTCAAGCAAGGAATTTTCAAAAGCTGCATCTTTCATAGGTTTATTTAGACTTTGGAGCTGAGTGGTGAATCTGGCCTGAATGGTCCAGGCCTCTTGAGAGTTGATTTGGTTTTTTTTCTTATGCTTTTTTTTTTTGTAATGTGTTTGCCTTCCTGTCTCGAACTCTGCCATGGGACATTTTATCTTCCTGTTGTTGCTTATTATACATCTTTTTGTAGATGACCCCTTCTGGGAAAACTTTACAGCGGGCAATTACTGCAGAAATCAAGACCATGAATTGGAAGTGTCTGTGTGATGGTACCTTTTTCTTTTTACAGAAAATAACAGTCCTCCAGTAGCGGTGGCTGGCCCTGATAAGGAATTGACCTTCCCAGTAGAAAGTACTACACTGGATGGAAGCAAAAGCCAAGATGACCAAGGCATTGTCTTCTATCATTGGGAAAATATCAGGTATCTAGAGATTTTACTAATCTCCAGTAAAAGGGAGAACAAAGTGAAAGTCATTGGGTGCCAGAGCCTCTTATGCAATTGTGTTGGGACACTGAGAACTGCTTTGAGGATCTTCCCGCTCAGGTGGTAATAGGGTAAGAGACAGGAATTTTAAGTCCAACTTGGAAAGCTTAGGCAATCTCTGCCTATGTTTTGCAATGTGTCATTTTGAGGCTTACTGTTATAAAGTTAAGAGAAAATGACAGGAACTTCCATGTCTCCTCTTAAAAAGCAAGTAACAGGCTTGGGTGCCCTCCTGTAATGTACAAAGTTTTCCCATCAGTGCTTAGAACTAGGGTGTCTCAGTCACTTGTCTGTTGAATAATAAAGCAAATTGACAAACTATTTAGCCTGAGCTTTCAATAGTAGGTGACTAAAGCCCTCTTGAACAATGATTGAAAATATTTTACAAAAGTTTGTATTTGTATGTCTATGTGCAAAACTATTTGATTCTTAATAAAAGGGCAAGGTACTAGCTCATGCAACTGTCACATCTGGTACAGGAAGAGGTTTTTTGGCACCCTGTACATGTTGTGAGGACTCTTAAAGCAGCACTGTTTGCATGCTCCCATGAAATAGTACAGCAAGGAGATTTGAACTTCTGGGGTGCATTTTCTGCTCTTCTGGTAACTGGGTATGTGATGCTTGGGTGCTTTGAATGTCTTGGAAAAAAAAGGATTTATGAATTTTCTGAGGTAAACTCAGGTCTCGTATACTACTTTAACCATCAGTGCTTATAGCAGTGGTGGAACTACAATATATATAAAAGCAAATGACGCGACTGATTCTGCTGAAAGAACAATTTGGCTGGCTGTGCAGGATTATTTTTCTGAGATGTTTTGTTTCAGTGGACCAAGCTCTGTACAGATGGAAAATGGTGACAAAGCAGTAGCAACTGTGACTGGTCTTCAGGTTGGTACCTATCGCTTCAGGCTGACGGTGAAAGACCAACAGGGCTTGAGCAGTGCATCTGTGCTGTCTATTACTGTGAAGGAAGGTAAGCTTAGTTGCTGCTTCTTCGCATAGTGTAGGCAACTTGCCAGTTAATTCAGTCACTGATAGACTGTAAAGGGAATCGGAACAGAAAGGGATAATGTATTATATATCCTATTTCAAGGGTGTTCAAGAATAGTTACTGCTATTGTGAGTGGCTGGTAGGATTAACTTCGCTTGCTGCACTTAAATGTATGCAGAATTAGTTGTAACAAAAATGCTCCAAAATACTGTTTTTGACCATGATGTGTCTACTTCATTAAGGATATGTTTTTATTTTAATCTCAAAATTAAGCTTTGAGCAGAAAAGTAATTTTGTTGAGTTTTTAATGTCCAAGAAGCAAGGTCTCAGAGCGTACCAATTTCCACTTAAATACAGTCTTTCAATGTTAAGTTTTTATTCTGTGTATTTTTTTTATACAGAGAAACAGTTGCTGTGGTGGTTTTTTTCATTATTTTTTCACCAACATGCATTCTGTAGAAGAGGCTTTAGGATAATACCTTTTGTGTGAGATCACAAATCATACAATCGTTTAGGTTGGAAAAGACCCTTAAGATCATAGAGTCCGACCATTAACCTGGCACTGCCAACTCCACCACTAAACCATGTCCCTCAGCACCACATCTACAGGTCTTTCAAATGTCTCCAGGGATGGTGACTCAACCACTTCCTTGGGCAGCCTGTTCCAATGCTTGTCGACCCTTTCAGTGAATAATTTTTTCCTAATATCCCATCTAAAGCTCCCCTGGCACAACTTGAGGCTATTTCCTCTTGTTCTATTGCTTGTGACTTGGGAAAAGATACAAGCACCCAACGTGCTACAACCTCCTTTCAGGTAGTTGTAGAGAGCCATAAGGTCTCAGCCTCCTTTTCTCCAGGCTGAACAACCCCGCTTCCCTCAGCTGAACATAAGACCTGTTCTCTAGACCCTTCACCAGCTTTGTTGCTCTTCTGACAGAGGTACGGTCAGGTGCTCCTGACAGATTTCATAGCTTTGTCTTATCTTACATCCTCAGGGTTGCAGGTGGTGATAACCCAACCATCTGTGCTTCACATTGTTCTTTAGGGAGTGATTTTAGCGTTCTCCATGGGCCTATGCCTCCTTTTAAAGAAGGTGGCATAATAATTTCAAAGCTTGTTTTGTCCAGAGTTTGGCTTTCTGTTGCATACCTTGTTTTTGGAGGGGAGCAATGCACGCTGGCTTTCCAAGTATGGTACCTATACCGTTTAGGAAATGATAGTACAGTTGCATTAAAGTCTTAGCTGCTGACTTTCTTGAAAACAATGCAGCCTTTTTTCTTTTTCACTTGGTATCACTGCGGAATGAATGAATCTTGGAGAAGAAGCTAGACTCAATTTTACCCGTGTGCATCATTGGGTGAACTGTTTCAGAGTTTCAGTTAGGTGTTTAGTCAGAAACACATGGCAACAGCTCTGCCCAAATGTGTCTCAGGGTCTCATTCATGCTATGAAGTGTAGCCACAGTACGTACTGACTACAGTCATAGGTTCAGTATTAAAAATATTCAGTGCTCCAATAGCCAAGTTTAATTAACTGGGTTATTTGGAAGAGACAAGAAGATCACTTGTATCACAGAGAACTCTGTGCTGTTCTAAAGAATAGAGTTACAGCCAATGCCCTGGAGGTCTGCCCAAAATTGAATTATTTATGTCCAACCTAATATTCAAACCAGCGAGGTATTTCGCTCAGCCTCACAGCTTCTTGAACCTCTGCCTTATCAGTTGTGTTCGAATCAGAAGTCAGTGATGTCTGGTTTCTGGAAAGAGAATGTATTTGTGTTTCTTTGGTGTTTTTTGGCCATCCTCCCAATGCATGCCTTAACTTCACTGCTAGCAGTAAGCAAAAAGCATTCGGGAACTGGGTTTACTCTTAAGTTTCCTGATTACACTTTGCCTAAGGACAGGCATTGTGAAGGTGTAAGACCTTACACAAGCTTCTGTTCAGTCATAAGTGATTCTCAAGACGAGAAGAGCCCAGTGTGGTGATCTCGTACTGGGCTGTGTTTCTAAGTAGGCAGAAAATCTTTTTGCTTGACTAGAGAAGATCAGATGCTTAAGTTATTGTGAGACTGTAAATAAAGTACCCCACAATGCTTTTTGAAAAAATATCTTTTTGGATAGTATCTCTTATTGGTATCCTCCTCATGGTGCAGCTCTGCTTTTGTCAGGTTGTAATAATCCTGGAGCCAAATTATACCCACTTGTCCTTTCCCCGTACCTTTGACATGAGATGCTGTTGTTATTGCCTGCAATCACCAGGTAAAGAATTGCAGTGTGGGTGTATTGGCAATGGCATGTCACATTTTGCATGTTTTGAAAGCAAATCCTTCTCCTCCACTATTTTTACGGCTAGAAAACAACACTCCACCCCGGGCGCATGCTGGTGGGAAGCATGTTCTAGTGCTTCCAAATAATTCTGTTACCTTGGATGGCTCAAGGTCTGCTGATGACCAGGGGATTGTGTCGTATTTGTGGATTCGGGATGGTCAAAGCCCAGCAGCTGGGGTAAGTTTCTTCAAGGTTCTAACGAGTCAAATTCGGCTCTTGTTATGCATGTAGCATCCCTGCCGCAGGGCAAGCAGGTACGACTCATAAGATGCCATGAGGTGCGGTGCCTGTTTCTGGTTCGTCTCCCCTGCTCTAACACTTTGGTTCAAGGGGCTTGTGATATTTTCAATACAGCTGTAGAGTGTGGTAGTTAAGTAGGAGAACTGCAGCAATGTGGACTTAATTGGGAAAGACTCAAGACAGAAGAATAAAGTTGTGTCTCTTAAGAGTGGTGATAGTACCAAGGTAACGTGTTTGAGAGAAAAATCATCTGAAATCCAGATATTCCAAAGGAATGTATATATATCTAAAATATATCAAAAAATATATGTCCAAAGGTCTGAGAGAGCAAGAAGTACTGATAAAGACTAGGGAATCATGTCCAGTACCACGTGAGGTGAAACTTGCAGTTTAAGATAAAAATGGTGTTTGGTTCTAGGTGTGTAGATACCTTGCCTGGCAGATGGCAGTGAATACCCTGGGTCATTACGTCAGTGGAGCCTGCTCTCCAAGTGGGAGCAGACAGCAGAAAGCACCTCATGATAAACTGAAGTTTGTACATCAGCTACTAAAACTGTGATAACTTCTTTTGTCGATCCACACAAAGTGGTGTGGACAGCACTTCGCAGTCAGGAAGGCACTGGCAAATCAGCAAGAACTGGGAGAGGAGAAACAGCAAAATGATAACGAAGCTGCTGTGAATGTGCAATTCACATGAGGGTATGAGAAGAATTGAAGAGGTTTAGCTTAAATATAGCTGGAAATACATGAACTCCAAGGAAAGGAAATAATTTGGGAATTAAGAAAGCAGAACTAAGGATACTGGAGTACAATAGAGAAATAATAATGTAACTGTCTCAGATTTTCAAGCAGATGAGTACTTGAAGAGTGTCAGCCGTCTGGGTTATTTTTAATGAAAATATCCTTACTGTGCAGATGTCCTCATTAACTGCCACTTCCAAATTTGCATTACTCCGCTATAAACTGCGGGTAGGTCATTTTTGTCCCAAAAGCCAAAGCAAGACCTCAAACTGTCATACCAGATATCCAACTTGATAGTCACTCCTGCAACTTTCTCTGAGTTTCTCTATCATCCCAATACCATTTTTTTTTTTTTTTTTTTTTTTTTTCAGGATGTGATCCATGGCTCAGACCACGAAGCAGTGCTGCAGCTGACTAATCTGGTAGAAGGAACCTATACATTTCACTTGAAAGTGACAGATGCTAAAGGAGACTCAGATATTGATTCAGCAACTGTTGAAGTGCGGCCTGGTATGACAATTAAAAGGTCATCGATGCGTTGTGAATACCTCATCTTTGTTCTCCTTTTCACTTACTTATTTCAATGTTGACAAGATTCTCTCAAAACACAAAACAAACAGGTCTTTTCCTGCCTTCTTATTGTACTCCCAATAGGCCTGAGTGTGTTTAGAAGATGACATGTCAGGATTCTTAACTACCAGTTTACACCATTGCCTTACTGGTAGCATAAATAAACAAAGATCATACTTCCTAGTTAAGATTTTCATTCGATTTTTGTTGATTTTTTCATTGACTGTAGGTTTTGGGTTCTTTTTCCTGGTTGTTAATCAGTTTGGCCAATGGGAAGAGATGGGAGCCGAGCATTAAGTTTAGATACAAACGCTGAAATTGTGTGTTTGATGGTTGAGAGTGTGTTCTTATGCTTGTTTTTCTTCCTTCATCCTGAAGGACAAAAACAAACCTCAAAGAATTTCAGGGAGTTTAAATTGTCTTTTCATGGTTTGGTATTGCTCATATATAGGCTTGTTTTCAAATGCAGGATAAATGGTTATGTGATAGAAGCATAAGTTGAGGTTTCAGGAAATGAGTCGGAAATCTTGGGTCTATCAGAGATTTCTTGTTTGTCTGGTTCCTGGCCAATGATTCTATTTCTGTTCCTCGCTTTATTGTTGAATGTAGTCACAATAATTGGCTTAGGATTCTCATTGGATATCTGGGAAGCTTGGGTTTTTTTGCAAGGCACTCTAGAAGTTCAAGTATTATTTAACAGAACCCTCAGTTTATGAAGTTAAATGTATTTGATATTTGTCAGATTGACCATCCTCATTTAGACTTGCTCGCACAGTCTTGCATGCTGCTGTATGAGTCCATCTTTGCCTCATTTTTCCTGGATGGTAGCCAGTATCAGATAACTAGCAGAGAATTTAAGAGTTATTAGACTCACTCAGTGCTTACATCTGTCCTTAAGATTGGCAGCATTTAGGGGAACAGAATGCTAGAATTGTCTAGGTTGGAAGGGACCTTTAAGATCATCTAGTCCAACCATCAACCTAACTCTCAAAAAAAACCCATCACTAAACCATGTCACTAAGCACTATGTCAACCCGTCTTTTAAATACCTCCAGGGATGGTGCCTCAACCACTTCCCTGGGCAGCCCATTCCAACGCTTAATAACCCTTTCAGTATAAAAATTTTTCCTAATATCCAATCTGAACCTCCCCTGTTGCAACTTGAGGCCATTTCCTCTTGTCCTATCACCTGTGACTTGGGAGAAGAGACCAACCCCCACCTCTCTACACCCTCCTTTCAGGTAGTTGTAGAGAGCAATAAGGTCTCCCCTCAGCCTCCTTTTCTCCAGGCTGAAAAACCCCAACTCCCTCAGCCTCTCCTCATAAGACTTACTCTCCAGACCCCTCACCAGCTTCGTTGCCCTTCTCTGAAGTTGCTGTTCTGCGCAGAAATGGTTTAACACTGAACTGAAGTGCACACTGAAGTGCTTCATTTCAGCTGATAAGCTGGCTTGCTGTCTTAGGACCCACCAGGTTTGTTTCAGAGGGAATGTGAAAATGTAGGCTAAGTACTTTTCGAAGAACACAAAAGGATTTGGTGTAAGGGATATGGGCCTTGTGCAGGAAAATACGGTATTAGTATGGAGTACTGCATGTTGTCTTCAGTTACTGAAATATTTGGTAGGCTCTGAAAGAACAGCATGTTCTTCTTCTGTCAGATCCCAAAAGGAGTGGTCTGGTGGAGCTGATTCTGCAAGTTGGAGTGGGACAGCTGAGTGAACAGCAGAAGGACACCCTGGTGAGACAGCTGGCTGTATTGCTGAATGTTTTGGATTCAGATATCAAAGTTCAGAAGATACAAGCCTACTCAGATATAAGGTAGAAAGATATCCTGCTGTTCCAGGAAGATTTGTGATTTTCATTGATTTTCTCACAGCTCATAATTAGTTGCAAAATAATATTTTCTAAGACAACAACAAAAAATGCTATAGCTTTCCACAGTATATACTTTAAAAGGTGAATTTCTTCTGCTGTGGTAGAAAATGGATGAAGTAGGCTCTTCGGAGTCTCGGAACTGAAGTGTTTTGCCTTTTTTTTTTTTTTAAATAAAATTCTCTGTATATTTTTTTAAATTTATTCCTTTAAAGGAAATGTGTGCATATATTTCAGTGTCTTTGTTCCATACGGTGCTATTATTTTTCCCCAAATGCTGGATAGAGACAGACATTCTCACAGTGAAGCAAGTATTGTATTTCAGAATAAGGTTCCAGCTGCATCAAACCTGTTTTATTCCTCTTCTACTTCCTCTCTGAAGTTTTGATATTCTAAGTATTTTATAAACACTTCCCCAGGTAACTGGTGGTGAAAATCCATTTTTTTTTTCAGAGAAAACTGCACAGTGGATACTCCGAAGTGTGGTATCTTACTCTGAAGTAGATATACCCCTTCTACTTGGTGTAGAGGGCTAAAGATGGCTTTGTGTACCCAGAGAAACTTCCCAGCATGATTGGTAGAACCTGTTGACATGAGTTATATTTAAATTACTTCTTGTTAACTACTTGGTAATTTAGAACCCATTTTGGTGTCTGTTTAGCGCTCGGGGAACCTCTTAAATTTTAAAAATAAATGGTTTGGAAAATCTAGCATTTGTAGCTATGATATTTTTAATCACAGCTTCCAATTACTGCTTTTCGAATAAAGATCTTTCCTGAGTGTCTGATACAGTCTGAGATAAACACCATCCACCTTAAAAAGGCAGGGTTTGGGGGAGGGCTCCCACATGAAATTCCCTGGCTCCCTTGCTTCTGAGCTTTTCCTTCTCTTAAATTCAGTTTCCTAAAGTTACTTAAACTGCTTCAGAGTGCTTTGTGACAGGTTCTAGATGAGAGCGTGGAAAGCAAATGTATACATGCTCCTCTTAAAGCAAGAGTCAGGAAGACCAAGGAGGGAATTACATTTGCTGTTGTCCTCACCTTTCTTCCGTGAAACTGAGAAGCCAGAGAACTGCTGGTGCTCCTGGCCTAGAATGAAGTTCATGGCATTTGGATGGAGTTGATTGATCCATGGACAGAATTCCCTGATCATTATCAGTGGTGACATTTGCTTTCCAGAAACAAACACAACCAAAGGCTGTAAACTGAATGCCTGACAAAAGTGATCTTTGACAGCAGTCATGACCTTAGTTCTTCTTTCTACAGCACCGCAGTTGTCTTCTATGTGCAGAATGGGCATCCTTCCAAGGTGATCAAGGCATCAGATGTCTCACGAACTCTGCACGTGCAGCTTTTGAAAGAGAAGGCTGACTTTCTGCTTTTTAAAGTCCTGCGGGTTGACACGGCTGGTACGTTTTGGATGGTGCTTGGTTATCTCAGAACTTTGCAGGCATTTGGCTGACACAGCACCTGGAAACAGTGCATGAAGGCCTTCTGTCTGCCATCTGGTGTTTGGGTTTGGATGTAGCTTTCTGAAAGAAGACTTTGAGGATAATGTTTAAAATGCTTGTTCATTTGTAGTAGACTGGTGCTAGTTACTTGTGTTCCTTTAAAAGACATTACCTGTTAACAGCAGGCAAAAGCACATCTTAACCTGGTCTGCATCAGGAAAGCCTGGGGAATGAGGATAAAGATACCCCTCTTATACCGTCTTTGGAAGATGGGCAACACTTAATAGAGCCATAATATAGACTGTTTCATGTCTGATTCCTTCAAGGCTTTTAGTGTTCAGTAATAGACTTGTAAATTAACTTGGTTTTGTTTGTCTTTTATCAGGTAAAATGGTCAGGAGATCACTGTGTTACAATGTAATCTTCTAATATTTGCAATGTAGACAGGCTGCTGGGGTTTCTGTTATGAACTTTTTGTTTTCCCCAAAAAGGTGCTTGAACTTCTAAGCCTGTTTTGAACTTCACTAGTAATGTGAACCCTTTATGATACTTGAATGTTAGAGGTAAAACTTCTCCATAGTTTAAAATCAGGGCATAATGATGCAAATGCAAAGTGAGCGAACTCTAGCAATAAAATACTAATTGATTCTGTAGTAAATTCTATCTTTATTTGCCTGTTGATAAGGACTTCTGTTCTGTTGTATATGTACCTTGATTACCAAAATGCGTAGGGATCACTTGAAAATATGCATTAACATTTTTCTTGACATAAAACTTAGAGTTGCAGATTTGCTAAGGGGAATAACTTTTTATTTAGTCTGATATGACACGTTAATCTAGCAATAGCTACTACTTTAAGCCTGTGAGGTGTGTAAACATTCTGGCCTAAGAAGCTGTAATTCAGTTTTAAAATACTGAAGTACTCTAGTTTATGATGCTTGTTTTCTTGTACCTGAGAACACTGATATTCCTCAGTTCTCAGGTATTTTAGAAGTTCTTACGAATATGTCATAAAGAAAGGAGCAGGTCTGAATTCCTCAACTTTAACTCATCTTTATTTCTAGTTAGAATAAACTGTTCTGGACTTGCATATGCTCTCAATATTGTAGGCATAAGATATATTCTTATTTTTCTCTTCACAGCCAGCAGTCTGCTGAACTGTAAATCTGTTTAACCCATAACACCAAATGTAAGGGAGATTTTAAAAAATAACAGAATGTTATGAACTAGATGCTTTCTAATCTCACAGTAAGATGATGCATGACGAATTGTGCATTTAAGCAACTGACCCTGTGTTTGGTTTTGTTCTTAGCCTGTCTTTTAAAATGTTCTGGACATGGACACTGTGACCCCATAACAAAGCGCTGTATTTGCTACCAGCTGTGGATGGAAAACTTGATTCATCGTTATCTAAATGATGGGGAGAGTAATTGTGGTGAGTTTTGGTGTTGTGGCAATAACAAGAAGAATAACGTGTCATCTTGTGAGGTTATTGATTATTTGCTGTCAGAGTGGGGGGAGTACTTAGGAGGTAAATGCTGAGGGAAGACTAAAATGGTCTCTTTGTTTTCCAGCCCAGCAGTATCTTTCTATAGAAAGATATTTGAATAACGTCTTGAAATGATAATATCTTGACAGTAGTAGCCTATATTTAAAATATTGTAAAAGTTTAAATTTAAGAAGTATCACTATTTGAGGGAAAAAGTATGGAAAACTTAATCATGGGAGAGAAATGTTGCAACAATTTGGGGCTAGTTGGAAGGGTTGTTGAATAGTGTGGGTGTTGTGAAGCTTTTGAGTAGTAGTTGTCTGATGAAAAAGGGGCAATGACTTAGATTCTCTGAGTGGTTGGTTAATGCTTCTGTGCCTGAAGTATGGTCTGACCTAAGGAAAGAGGACAACAGCGTTCTGGACTAACCAATATAGTCACCTTTAAAACCTAAGCTTTTTAGCATCATTAATTTTACTGTTTCTTTCAGTTTGCCTGTTGCACTGGGAAACGCAATTTAGTTTCACCAACTTAATCATGTCTATATTCTGTGGCACATCTAACATATCAGCTAAGCCTCTCTATTTCAAATATTGAATAGTTTTAATTTAACTAAATTGGTCTTCTGCTTGAATAGACCAATTGGAGACCAAACTCTTAGTACTGTGCAGACTTGGAGACAACACACTAATCTTCAAGCTGAGCAATACACTAATCTTCAAGCAAACCTACAGAAATTTAGACGGAGCTTGCTACGTGCCATTAAGTAACCATGGGTCCTGCATCTGTTAGAGAACGAAGACTAATTGACCAACCAAAATGGGACAGTAGGTTTTAAGCCTGAGGCTGGGACCTCCTGCAACCCTGCCCTAATGCTGTGTTGTTCCGTAGTCTGATAATAACACTGAAATAGTGAGTACACACAGGTTGGAGTTCACATTATTGCACATCTCTCTGTATCCTTCTCATGTTTTCCTGGATTTACAAATGTAAACATGTGGGTAGAAGGATCTATCTCCAATCAGCTGCTCTTCTAAAGCACTACTAAAATGCCAGACCCAGAGTACACCTATGTTTATTTCAGTTAGAGAGTGACAACTCAGGTAGTAATCATGTCCTCTTGACTTTCAGTTCACACATAGACTTCAGGTATCTTGGGATAGTAAAAGGTAGTGGAGTGGAAGAAAATTTTCAAACATGCTCTTTTTATCTGGAAGCTTAAGAATTTTTAGAGATTTTTCTAAGAATATGAAAGTTCCTGGGTTTCTGTTGCAACTCCCCATTCTTCATGACTGGTTATTTTAATAGAGTTGTATTAGAAATTATACTATTCATATTACTTTGCAAAGCACTGTTGTGTTTCTTTTTTCAGAGTGGAGTATACTCTATGTGACTGTATCTGTGTTTATTTTGATTGTGGTCATGGTAGGGCTTGCCTGGTTCTGCATCTGCTGCTGCAAAAGGTACATGATTTGTGTTTCTTTTCGATGGGGTGTATGCAAAAACTGCACACAACAGCCACATTTTAGTGCAGCTCTTAGCACTAAACCACTGAACTCTTTTCAGACATGTGAGAAGCTTCCTGTAGCTATTTCTGTATAGACACATTTTCATTGAAAAAAGGAGTATCCATTTATGGCTCTGTGTTCTTCTGCATTTCAAAAAGCCAATATTGGAGTATCCTTCCTATTAAGAGATAATTTATATTAAAATGCTGAGAGTGGACTGCAGATCTTCATGGTCTCCCACTGAGTCCTCCAGGTGCTCCATGGTAAGAAAAGAGAGGCATGCCC
The DNA here is from genome assembly GCF_964106895.1 of Numenius arquata. Lineage (NCBI taxonomy): Eukaryota > Metazoa > Chordata > Aves > Charadriiformes > Scolopacidae > Numenius > Numenius arquata. Next base: position 68,227,831 of record NC_133579.1, on the reverse strand, counting down.
TGAAGATCACTGATGTAGGGAGTGTTCTAGGCCACGGTAAGAGAGATGCTCCCAACCTGGTGTCTCCCTTGGACAGGGTGGGCCAACACGTGGACTGCATCTGGCTGACAGGCAAGGAGTGTTCCGATGATCTCAGTCATGCACACATCTTGCTTCCTCTTTCCTTAGTTTTGCCTATTACTGTATGTCATTTCCCTCTCTGCTCCCCTCCAAGTCTTTCCTAGTGAGCAGATAAGAAATTCTCTTTCAAGTGACAAGCCCTTGCAAGTTCTGTCACTAGAGCAAGTGGTTTTGCTGCTGTTCAAAAAGCCCAGCAAATAGATAACACCTGAACAAGCTAGCAAAAATGAAACACTGTCAGAATCCTTCTGGATTTTCAACTTTTCCTCGGGGGCCTTTGCAGTATGTAAAAGGTGCTGTTCAAAATGCGTTGGAGTTGATACTGATTTCCTTTTTATGGTTGAAGGAACGTTGCTGTTGGTAGAAAGGTTTAAATAGAAGTGTGTCCCACTTCATCCCCACAGTGTGGGGTGGAACCTCACAGGCTTGTGTTGGATTTCATGAGAAAGGGATTGCTTACGGAGTTCATCTCCTTTTGTCCTTTGTCCTCATGTGGCTTGTGCCAGAGAGTGAGGGCTGGTTGATACAGATACATGTAAAAAAGAGGGGGGAAATTTTGCATAGGACAGAATGGCAAGAGATGCCCTTTGCCTTGTGGAAATTACAGGAGAAAGATACACTGTAGTTCAAGATCTGGCTGGAGTTTTGGATGTTTTAAAGGCTTTGTTGAGTTGCCATTTAAATGAAGGAAGAACAGGTGGGGATTTGCCTACAGACCAGTAGGTCTTTGTCCCTGCAAATATATATATAGGGATGAGGGAGCCAATCTCCATTTTTGTCTGGCCTTCTCTGTAAGCATAACCAGACAAGCACCACTTAAATTCTCTCAGTTAAAAAAAAAAAATAACAAAAAAAACTGGGGAATAACCAATTCTTACAGAAATTTTATTTGGAAACAAATGAATATGTCTACCTTGTGTCTAGTTACTGTGTTGAAATTGAACAAACTGAACCCCTGTGGCCTAGGAAAGCATGTCAATCTTTCTGGCTTTTTTTGTGTATCAGGGAGAAAATGAATTATACTCTCTGGTCCATATTGTACAGCTGCTTTATACAGGTGTAAACTGGAACAACTCTTTTTAAGTGGAGGTGAGAAAGTACAGTGAGATTCTGTATATTGGGGTACGTAGCTATGAAAAGGGCCAGGGAGCAGATTTATGTGTGTACATGAGAACTAAATGTCTTTGTGGTAACTTTCTCTTTAGCAGAAAGAGGACAAAGATAAGAAAGAAAACGAAATATACCATCCTAGATAACATAGATGAGCAGGAGAGAATGGAGCTACGACCCAAATATGGTAAGGGTTCTCTGTCTCAGCTGGGAACTCCTCCACCAAGCTTACAGTCAGTGCATTTGAATTGACATCTGCAGTCAGGAGGAGCCCAGAAGCTGGCCTGCAAGTTTGGGAAAGGCAGAGGCAGTATAGACAATGAAATGGTTGGGGGAGGATCACTTCATTTCTTTCATAAGGCCTTGGGCTCAGCCACTGCTCTGAGCTTCTTTGCTAATCTTCATTTAGAACATCTAATTGTCCCACAGACCACCTCTGTGTAACCCCTCCTCCCCTGCACACACTTTAGTTTGGAGCTATTCCCTTCTGGCCCAGAAGTGCCCTGTTAAACATCAGTAGACTTCAGCTGTTGCCCTCTGCTCACATACGTTTTGATTCACCTGAGTTTCAGTTTTTAGCAGGGGAAATATTGGAATCCAGGGAAATAAAATCATCCTGAGAAATTGCTGTCTGAGAAAGACATAACATTTCTGTAGAAACCATGACCTTTTGTTGCTGCTCGTGTTAATCAGATAGTTGAGTGGACAGACTAACTTCTAGATTCAAGCTATTAAATGTACATCAGCTAGGCACTAAGATCATTTAGTTGTTTCAAATTAAAATGGATATATTCACATTTCAGGGCCATAAATTGATGGGCCTGCAATGAATTCAGAAGAGTATCTGCCCGACTGTGTATGATACCTCCTAGACCGGTTCTTACGTCGGTGGTGGCAGTGGTGCACGCTGTTATGCAGGATCGCAGAGAATGTTTTCACTTATATTTCCTATCACAGCAGAGGAAAGGATAGTTAGTTGTTACTAAAAAGTGAAACCTTTCTAATAGAGCTTGTTTTGCTTTTTTTATTGTCAGGTATAAAACACAGAAGTACAGAACACAACTCCAGTCTGATGGTCTCTGAGTCAGAGTTTGACAGTGATCAGGACACTATCTTCAGCAGAGAAAAGATTGAAAGAGAGAATCCTAAAACCCTCATGAATGGATCCATCAGAAACGGAGTTTCCTTCAACTACAGCTCCAAAGACAGATAACTGAATGAGGGTAAAAGCACAGAACACGCTGGTCCTACACATCTGAAACGCATTGGTCCACCTCTGTTTTTCCAGAACTGAAAGCTTCCTAAAATATCAACTAATTGCAGATGAAAGGGTAAATTTCTAGCACAGTTAGGGGAAGGAAGGAGGAAGGACTAGATGGTCAGCTAACTCCTCTTGTCACTGTTACAGGAACACGGAAAAGCACATCTTATTTCTTGCATGTTCCATGCTGAATGTTTGAACTTCAGAAGGACTTTTCCTGTATCGCTGCTACAAAACTAGCCAGGGCTGTTACGCTCCTAACAATGGTAACTGAGATGCATACAGATTCGTGTCATATGCTCCTAGCGCGCTCTCTCTGTCAGAGAAACAGTGCGATTATGATGCTGACCTAAAACAGCAAAAGCCGATATAGGTAAATTCCCTTACAAATTTAGAGAGCAATATGTGACCACAGGCTTCATCTTCATTTTTCAGTTTAGGTTGGGAATACAAGAAGAGAGCATTTTTAGTGTATTGTATTTATCTTTGACTCTGCTTTGTGACTTTCTTTTCTAGGATAGTGCTCATCAGGTGGAAATGTCTTTGTTTTCAAAGGAAGCTTACAATTAGTGATTGCACTTAATCAGCTGTAATGTGATACACCTGTGTCCTGTTAGGATGCATTGTTCCCTGTATTTACAAAGTATGGTGCCTGCAGGGAAGTCCAGCCTTAGGTTGCTTCTGTAATGTTGGCTCTCTGGAGTCTGCCACGTCCAGCCAGCAAACAGTAGCAGAAAGGACTTGATGTGATGCACCTTCAGAAACATTTTGAGCATCACAAAAACCCTTTTGCTTAGAGAGCACTTTTAAGGAGCTCTGGACCTTTTAAGACTTGAACCCTCAGCTGAGATGAGTTTTTATCTGTCAGCCTCAGTGCTCAACTTAAGAATACACCAGGCATTTGTGTAGTGAAGCCCCTGTGGCAAAATACCCCATGTGGAGCAGGAGGTTCAACACCTGCCTTTGCTGTCATGGGAACTGGTGCTGAGGAAGGTTTTAGCTTGAGTATTAGATTGTTTTACTTTTTCCTCTGTGGCTATTCAATGACTAGATGTGTTGGCCTAAAGAGATCCCTTTGGGTGTTTGGGAAGGGTAGGTGTGTTGGAGTTCTGATGTTCTCGTTTGCAATCTGAGTAAGCTTGTTAGGCTTCAAAGCCATACCCCCAATACTGTTCTTGAAATCCTAAACTGAAGATCTGGCTTTTCTATATAAGCCTCACTTTTTGGGGGCATCTGTTTCAGTTGTACTGTCTGGCCACAATGTCAGCTTTTCCTGGGGGTCCTTTACTGACATGCTTGAGTCTTGGGCTGAGCTGGAGGAATGATGTGTTCTGATGGAGAAAATGTTCCTCTGGGAGCATTTTGCACAGGGTTTTTTTTCAAACTTTTTTTTTTAATCTAGTGGTGGAGAATCCATTAACAGAGAAGGGTGGAGCAGTATAGAGATCAAGGGGAGCAGATGAGAAGGGTCAGGGAGGGCACATAGCCCATTTCCATCATGAGGAATAATTTGGTGGAGAATTCTGGGGCTTTCTCTGCCCTTTCATAGAAGTCTGATACAGCGGAGTAGTCGGGTTGAACACTGGCTTCTGTGCTTCTCAATGGAGTTGGGCAAAAGTCAGAACAACTGTCTGGGTTGGAAGGAACTAGTAGTCAAAAGTTGCAGCAACATGACATGCTCATAACTGGTTTCATACCTTTGATTCTGAACTGCAGCCAGCGACAGTCCCTAAGGCTACTAATGCCGCGTTGAGGAGCATTTATCCTGTGCCAAGCCCTGTATTTCTCTGGAGAGCTGAGTGTGGCTGCAGGAGCTGTGGTGAGAGAGGCTGTGAAGAGCTAAAAAGGGCTAATGCAAGTATTGTCCATGTTTTTCCTGTCCCCACCAGTAAGATGCAGTATAAATGGTATGATTTGCTTTCTTCAGAAGCCAAGTTTTAACTCTGTGTATGGGGGGGTTAGGCTATTTATTGGAACAAATCTATTTTATCTCACCCTCTCCCTTCTTGAGTGTGTGTGTCTGTATATATTTTTAAATAACTTGGTCAATAAAAGCAAGGTCAGCTTCTGATGTCTTTCAATTTCTGCTCCAGATGTGTTAACACAATAATGCAATATTCGCTTTAAAGGATTCCTGAAGAAAGTTAAGACTCGCTCAAAATATGTTTTTCTTTTTTTTTTTTTTTTTTTCTTTTTAAATCAAAATGTTGGGCTTAATCCATTCTGCACAAATTCCCAAAATGTTCTAGCAGGAATTATGCTCTTGGAAACATGCATTAAAAACAAAACAAAACAAAAAAAACAAACAACGTTGCATAAGCAACTACAACTTTGTATTGGCCGTGCTGCCATTAATGCTTCTGCTAAATGGTATATCCTGTGTGCCTTTATCTATAAACTTACCTTCTAGGACACGTCAGTGCAGTCAGCAGCGTCGTTGTGAAGTCAATCACTCGTGTGTTTTGAGTTCATTTTATGTTTTTAAAGCTGGTGCTGAGGCCTAGGAGGAGGTTGTTCTTTCAAGGAATTAAAATTCAGACTTTTTTTAAAAAAAAAAACAAACAAGCTAAAAACTGATTCTCTAGTCAACCAACTACAGGAATCATAAACCTGCTTTCCTCAGTGCTGCAGAATTCCCAGGGCTATTCCCCCCCCACACACACACACACATGCTGTGGGCTCAGATCTTTGTATCGTTGGTAAGTTCATGATTTGGCTAAGCATTTCTTACTCTAAAAAATAAGAAACATTAGACCAATTTCTTACTGTGTAAGGCCCTAGCAAGTGGAAGTTGCTTACTAAAGTCTCATCTTAGATGATGCTTTGACATCTTCGTTGCTAACAGTATTTTAGTTATGTTTTGGAAGTTGAATATAGTTTCAGTTTTTGAGCTGCTTCTGATTCGTCTAGTTTGATCCTTCTCCCTCCTTGGAAGGAGAAGTCATTCCTCTTACATAAGATCAGGCCTGCTCTTAATATGAAACTTGCACAGAAGTCAAACATAATAATTTCTGACTCTGTGAATTTGTGACATTACATGTTTGTATCACTTGGCAAAGCGTGATTTTTGTCAGGAATTTAGGGGAAACTGTAGCAAGCCTTGTATCTTGATGCAGTATAATTTTTATTTTTATTTCTAGAACTATTGCTTTCTTGCAGAACGTCAGGGCAGACCTGGAATGAAAGGGTCAGAAAATGGGCTGCTAAGGTGCAAACACAATGGTAGGATTCTGATGCTAGCTGCCTGGTTTGGGTTATGATGGGTTTGAAGCAGGTTCTCAGTCCTCACGTTTACTTCCACAACACGGTTTTCCTTCATATACAGAAAGAGTCCTGGCAGCTTCTTTGTGAAATAGGGGTGGGGATATTCCCAACAGTCTCATCTGCTCTGAAAAGCAGAGCAGACCAGATATAGCTTGTCACGTATGGCTCAGAGTCCCCTGAAAATAAAGAATACATTCAGTTTGGCACTGGTAAGATACTGCCTCTCTTTGAAGGCAGATGGTGTGCTGACACTTACGGTGCCTCATAGCCTTGACGTAAGCACTGGATTTTCATTTGCATCTGGTTTTACGTTTATACATGCTAAGGCATGCACAAGTAGGGATTGTCCAGCTATGTAAAAGGACTGCCTTTATTTGCATTTTAAGTAAGAAGTGTATTTTGGAAACAAATCTTCCTTACCATTACCTCCTGAAGCATTAAACAGATTCAGTGCCTCAGTACTCAGCGCAGCGTATACGTGCCACTAAACTGTCACACTGCGAACAGGTCATCAGCTTGTTTTTAGTTGTCTTAACCAAAATTTCCCTTGGCAAATCTGCTGAGATGCAATCCATATTCTCTGTCCTGTGGTTCAACCTTTCATACCAACTGAGCAGATTACTGAGAAATTCAAGCAAAATGTGAATGGTCTAATTGTGGAGGATTGTTTATTTGGGGGGGGGGGTGAGGGGGTGGGCAGGGGGGAAGGTTATTCTTTTTCATGTGTAAGAATGCATGTGTCCTTTTAGGTAAACAGAGTCTTAGCAGTCTCCCTCTGTCAGACACATCAAATGCAGGTGCTGTTCAAGCATCTCTTTTCTGCTGTCAGTTGTGTTTGCTTGTATGATGGGAATTTTCCTTTTCTTCCTTTTCTGTGCAAATAGAAGTGTGCATGCAGGCAGGGAACTTAACGGTCTGTGAACTTAGAAGAGAGAGAGTGAACACATGCATGTGTTCTCTGTGCTGAATTTAAACTTTCCTTAGGCAATTCTGGTGTTCTTGAAATAATGGAGTTCTTAGGCAAATTTCCTGTTCCTGTTTTAAGCCTCAAGTGAAAATAGTTTTGCCCCTCAGTGTAGTAGCAATGAGATGTAGTCAGCTGGAGCTTTGGGATGGTGATTAATAAAATGACAGCTTCTTTAGTCTTCTGAGCCATTTATGTGAGGTTTGAGAGAGGTACACATTCCTCTAGACAACAGGAAATGGGATAGAGGTGAACTGGAGTTTCTTAACATCGGCTATTGCTTATCATTGATCCCTAACTAGAATACTAATCCCACACTTCTGCAGCAAAGGGGAGCCCATTTCACATACTTTTTAGGCCCTGAATCCCTCAAGGAAAGGGAGGGAATCTTAAAGCTTAGAAATAAAATTTAATAAAAGGAGGCAGAAAAGGCAAATCATTTTTTCTTTTGCACAGGCTACGAATCAAGTGCAGATGAGCCGCACGTCAGTAGTTTCTCTGTATGGAAGCATTTCTCCCCATGTGTGTATGGGTGAGCTATTACAGAATTTATATAAGGAATCTGTTTCTAGAAAATGTTATTTATTGCAAATGGTGATGTATCGTAACTGGAACCATTTCTGAGCTGAAATTACTACATTTATGTAACTACTAATAAAGTTTTGTCTTTCCTTCTAGGAACTTGTCAGGTACTCTTTTAGACACGGTGTTCTGCATTGGACTCAACACTCTGGTCAGGCTAATCAAGATATGTTGTATACCATAGCTTATGTCTGTACTGAAACATAAAAGCAGTGTAATACCTGATCCCTTCCCTTCTTAGTGACAAAATCAAAACAGTTTCTTTTTTCAGAGAGGTGGCATAATTCAGTCCATCAGAGAGCAGAAAAGCAATGTACTGCACTTCACAGTAAGGGTTTACATGTGGTGCTTGTCCTTACTCAGATTAATTGGCTGTGTGTAAATATTTACCAGCCGTCATCCCAAGTGTGGTGACTTCACAAGTTTTGTGGCTTATTCTGTAGCAAATCTAATACTTGAGTGCTTGTAAGTACAGTGGTTGCTTTGCTGTAATCAGAGGTACTAGTGTGCAATATAACCCAAAATACTGCTGTTAGCTCCAGGGGTAAATTACGCTGCCTGTTTCTGAACTGGAAAAGAAAAATCCATGCATCGGTGTGTGTGAAGTTTGTGCTCAATCATGATAATAAAAGGTACTATGAGATATAAGTGTCTTTCTGTAAGGGAAAAACATATACCATGAAAGCAACTTTTAAAGTGTACTTGAATACATGATGCCACAGTCTATGGGGTGCCTCTTGCATCCATACTTGACTCCTACAAGGGAATACTGACTGCTGAATGAGCTGATGAGATAGGTAGTGTCCTGCATTCTACATTTTGTTAACAGCAGTAGCCTCTACCCTCCCCATTGAGTTGGCTAATGCAAGCCTCTGGGCTTGTGCCACAGCGATAATCAGTAGTGATTTCTGAACAACTGAAGCCAGTTGTGCTAAGTAGCTTCGGCATTCACTGATCAAGTAAATAAACCACCAACCTCTCATGTCTTGGAAGGTCCTAGGCAGAGAGTTTTGACATTGGAAACACTTTAAACAAGTGCTAAAATTTAACTTGGGAGCTTCTGAACACCATACTTAAACCTTCTCCTTTAAGATAGCTCAACGCTTCCATAAGCAGTAGGGCTGGGACAAAGGGCATGACCAGTGACACTTATGACTCTGCCGGTTACAGTGAGACAGTTACTTCAATGACAAGTCAAAGCATGGAGCTGCTTTCACTTACAGGATGGCCCAACTCCCAACGTGTGCCCGATTGATTTAGAACAGTAAAAACTTCTGTTTGTGTTCTGTGACTTAACCATAAAAGCACAATGAATGATAAAAGCGTGAAATGTGTCTAAAAACACTGGTGTCTGGGAGATGGAAAGGCTGCAGAACGCTAGCCTGCTTTAAACATTTCTTGATCTTGGTGACAAGAGATAACGAAGTGCAATCTGCCAGCCACTGTAAACAAAATTGAGTACTAGGTATTAGTCAGGCTTGATATACTTATCAGTAAGACTGATTGTCCATCTTCACTGGTATTGGTGTTACCAGCATCAAGAGCCTACTTACTGTGAGCACCCACCCAAGGTAACTGCCGGCTTAGCATACCAATGGACAAACTACCTAGAGTGAGTTGCCAAAAAAACCTTGTGCGCTGTAGTCGGAGATAATTTCTGCCTGTTTAAGCTAAAAATGTTAATATGTAGTAGAAAAGGTAAACAGAGTTTCTTAAGGGTTTATTACACAGAGAGGACAGGCAGTGGGGGGTCAAACAACAGCTGTTTAAAGAGTAACATAAGAAAATAAAATGCAAATTGGCCGTGACTAAGGTTGGAAATTAGAAGACGGTTTCTGAGGCTTCAAAACTATACTAAATGGAAATAAAACAGCTTCCAAAAAATCTAAGTTAAATCTTAATAAATCAAGTAAAGAATTATGCAAGTAATCATATCCTGAAAGCAGGGAAAGGCACTCTGGATCCACAAAGCCTATATCTTGTGGTAAAATGTTTGATTCAGCATAAAAGACTTGCACACAAAATGACTGATGGCAAATGAGTATGTCAAAGTAGTCTCAACTATTTGATTTAGATTCAAGGAACTGTAATTGGAGTAACCAAAATCTTAAACCTCATGAACATGCGGATGCAAAGAAGTGTCTCTCCTTCCAGTGCTGAAGCCAGCAGAACAAAAAATTCTGTGCAACTCAGAGGCTGAACTCAACGTGGCTGCTGTCAGCTTGTCAGCTCAACACTGAATAAGGTAATGAACCACACAATCCAGTGCTTTCACAGAAGTTATTAATTGGAAACATTATTCCATCACAGTTTTAATATCCAGAAATTGCTAAACTATCACAAGTGTAATCAACGTAACTGAGGTGTGAGAATTCAAGTATATCTTCTGCTGAAGAATCACAGCTTTTGCTATGAAGAAAACTTTTAAGATTATTCTGTGCTTCACTGATGTAGACCTTACTGACACAAGGATACTATGCTGGAATCCAACCACCATCCCATCTAAACAGGTATTTTTAAAGTTTATTACATACCTTATCTTTAATTATGGTTTGTGCTTGTTATCAGGCATAGTAAAAAGTATTATTTGCTAGGAAAGAAGTAAACATTTACTCATTAATTTTAACAGTGCTGTTTCTCAGAAAAGACATCATGATTTTAAATGCATCGATGCATCAGATCAACAAATTTGCAATAAATGGAGCGGCAGGTTAAAAAAATTATCCTCCATCTTCACTGTCCCAAGAAATACACCAACATTCAAGACTGTGCTGTCATACAGCAGTAAATGAGATATTACTTTAATTTTGACCTTATACTGCAGTTCACAGGCAGGCATATTTTAAATCTGTGCAATAACTCAGTGTGCCTGCATCACTGTATTAGGGTACCCAGGCAACAAGGTATGACCTTCTTCTACCTAGTTACTCTTTCCAGTAAGAAACAGACATATATTGGCAGCCAAGGCTGGCAAACAGCTTTTTCTTCCACATCACTGTATTCCCCAAATTCAGACAGTCTGTGCATTCAATAGCGTTAAGCGTAGAAGTTGCCTATAAAAAAGTTGCTGAAAACTAGTAGAACTAGGCCATCTTTTTTTTTTGTTCTTGACAAGCACATATGCTGCAAATGGTATCGGTATTAAATCCTCACTATCTTAAATATGCATTTTTGGTGCATTGGAAATTACTGGAAGGGCAGTAAGTGTCCTTTAACCACCCTTCTGTTGGCACGATGCACATACATACACTACTGACAATGTACTTCAGACCCACCTGGTCTCAAGTGTAACACAAATACAACCATAAAAAACATTGAGAAATACTAAGTAGCAGTCAATGCTACCTTATGTGCGCTTTAAAAAAAACCCATGAAACTCAGTTGTGTCTTGCTGCCTTTTCTTCCCCCCCGCCCCTTTCCCTCCCTCCCCCTAAATCTTGTGTTACCTGGTACCTCTTTGCCTGATTGGATAAAATATCTTAAAATATCCCATTTCATAGGCTACATTCATTAGCGTATAGGAAGAAGAGCTCTGTTCCCTTCTTCTATTTATTTATTTTTAATAGTTAATGGGTAAAGGCTCACCAAATAAAGTTAACCAATGCAGAAAACAAATTTTGTTCACCTTAGCCTCTCAGGGGCAATTTATTTGCCAAATTAACATTGCATGTTTTTTTAAAGTGCTTTTTTTGACTGCCATTAAAATAATGTTTAAACAGCAATGTTTATTTTGTATTAAGGAAGCTTTACCTCATCTCTTGAAGATGACAAGATAGCAAGGTGATGTGTAGAAGTCTCACCCCTAATCACTTCTACTTAAATCTTCATTAGGTGACAAGTTAGCCAAGTTCAGAGGTTTTTAAAACTTCCTCCCTAATGGATGTTCACCTGTGTAACCACAAAGCCAATTCAAGGCACAGACCCCACAGCAATGGAACCATCTTACTGCTCGTGTTCTTTGGAGGTGGTGAGTAACGCTCCTTTAGACACTGACAAACATTTACATCAGTGACTGTGCTTCTACCCAAGGACAGTCACATTCTTTTCATGGAAGGGAGTTTATATCATCGCGTCACTACTTCTACTTCTGTCACACAGCCCTTAAGAGCATCCCCTTACAATTCTGCAAGTTATTCCTGCAAGTAAGCCTCCTATCTTCCTCCTGCTACTCACTAGGCCAGCAACTTCTTGTCCTGGAATGTCCTGTTCCCAGGACTGCTGGGGCTCACAAACATCAAAGGGCCATATTTGATCCCAGGTGTGCAGGCTGTTGGGCACAGATTACAGCTGTTTGCGGAGCAGGTGGCAGCGCTGCAGCCAGCATTAATGTGCACTGAAAAAGCTGCCCATTTGCCTGCACGGGTGCCTACCTGTAGCTAAAAGCAATTCCTCACCTTTCATAAGCAACAGATTCTCCCACAACTTAAAAAAAAAAAAAAAAAAATAGAAAGAGACGTCTGCTTCTAAAAGAAGGTCACATAACCACATTAGACAATGTATTTACACAAAATTCTAAAGGGAGACTGCCATCCCCAAAGCCTCACACATCCACACGGAACCATTAGAAGCAGCAGAAAATGGTAGTCTGGTTTCCCCTTGCCTTATGATTTATTTTCATTATGCACAAGTGTCCAAGCCCTCCCAGTTACACCGGAGTAGCCCAAGAATAATACATGCATTCTTCCCTACTCCTTACTAAAATTGATGGGCAACTGTGATCACATTGCTGAAAAACTGAATGCATAATTAAAGAACATGTAAAAACATATGGCAGCACAGAACACTGTCAATATCTCTACACATACATAACAGGGTTGCTTAGTTGTAAAGAAGGTAGAAGTTGCATTCATACGTATTTCTGGTTCAAAAAGCTTATTTAAAACTACAGCACTTTTTCCAAGCTGTTGGGATTGTGCTTTTTGAAGATTTCTATAAGCCTCCAAAGCAGACATATTTTATTTCTAAGTATTCATCGATGCCGTATTTTGAACCTTCTCGCCCTAAGCCAGACTGTTTTACCCCACCAAAGGGACTCTCTGCTGAAGAGATTATGCCTTCATTAACACCAACCATTCCAACTTCCAGCTGCTCTGCAACCCTCCAGATTTGAGCTGGATCTTGGGAGTAGAAATATCCTGCCGTGCAGACACAGAGAGACAGGAATGAAAATTAAAAGCAGGAAGAACAATTGCAGAAGTGTGAAAAAGAGATTTACTGAGATTAAAAATGGTCACCCCGTAATACTAAAGCTCATAAACCCACAGAAATACATTTATCTGAGTAAGGCATACCTGCTAAACCCACGTTAGCTGCGTTTGCTATAGCAACAGCCTCTGCTTCAGTATCAAATCTGTCAATATAAAGGGAAAAAATACAAATGAGGCCTGCAGTTCATCTATCATCTTGCTGACTTGCTCAGAAGCAGCCTTATCAGAAGTAAAAAAGTCAAGATGGGTTTTTTTTCCAAAAATGTATTTTAAACATCTAATTTAATTTTCATTTTGAAACAATGGAGAAGTTTCTACCACTTCTCTTAATTTAAAATGCAGTTAAGTAGTTAAGATTGCCTTTATCCTCCCTAGATGCTGGTAGCTAAAGCATTTACTTCACATGGGTTAGCCCACCAGTTTCCCCGACGACACAAGCACTCAACTGTGAGAGATAACCGTGTCTTCTTCAATCGCATCCAATTGCTCTGGACAGAGGCAGGGAAGGTTTTAAGGAGAAAAGAGACCTCCAAGTCATCCTCTATCAGAAAACCACATGACAAACTGCAACATCCTGCCTCCTATTTCATACCACAAATCACGAAGTCGATCAAGGTTTTGCTGCTATTTACCCTTGCTTAACTGCTGATGCAATTTAAAAGAAAATAATTTTCAAAAGTTGCAGAGGTGCTAAAATCAGGTCAAGAGAGAGAAAAACAAAACGAACCACGTAATCCAAAGTAAGTTTTCACGTGTGTACCCCAGTCTTATTACAAGACTTGTGTGATCATACAAAAATATCTTTATTCAAAATAATCATTCAGTGGGTTTTTTTAATCTGGAAAATGAATAATCTTACTTGATAACTGGTGCTAATGGGCCAAATGTCTCCTCTTGAGTGCAAAGCATTTTTGTTGTAACGTTACTAAGCAACGTTGGCTCAAAGAAATTCTTCCCCAAGCTGTGTCGTTTCCCTCCAGTCACAACAGACGCTCCTTGAGAAACTGCGTCGCTGATGTGCCTCTCTACCTGAGGTACGCAAAACAAGAGTCTCAAAGTCACCATTTAGGAGTGAACAATAGCATATTTTCCACTGAAAAAATAATACTCTCCAGTATTAAATAAAAGATTTTGAAGAGAGGTTTATACTTTGCAGAAGACTATTTGCAATATTATTTAAAATTTCTCCTGAATTTTTATTTCTCTCAGTCTGATGTAATTTCAGAGGGATCAATTACGAGCACAGCCCCAGACTCACAGATATTAAAGATTCAGCTTTTCTGCTGAAATGAAAAGATTACATCTAACATGAGAAAAAGTTTTTGCAGGACTAAAGTACACCTGATATCAGTGATCAAGCACTATGGAAACAGAAGTACATGACTGTCATTTAAAGAGAAATGGACAATTTTCAAGATGGTACTGGCAAGAACGTCTTCCACCGGCGACATCTACAATTCATCCAAAGACAAGAAAGTAATAAGACAACTGAAGTAGCAGTCCCCACCTAGGATACTGTCCTCTGAAGTTACAGAAAGGCAGTTAGGCGACTATATACAGTACTTGCTTATTTGCATAAATAGATGCATACGATACACACACACTATACTTTTGCGCTGCACAAAGGGAAGGCATGAAGGAAAGAAATCAAAGTACTGTCTCCTTTGTCTCCCAAAAAACTCTGAATATTTTCATATTCGATTATTTTATAAACAGAAAGAATCTGCCAGCATTTAAGTATAATGGGATTCAAAGCAAGCCTGCATATAACTGAGCCACAGTATCTTAGAAAGTATGAACCACACAATTTAATAACTTTAACCTTAGGAAAGGTGAAAATATTATAGAAAACATGACTTAATGTGATTAAAAAAAATAATATTTCTTGGAGTCACAAGTCGTGCAAAACAGAAGACCCAAACCGTGCATGTAAGGTTTCAGGTGATTACAACATCCAGAGCTCCACTATTTTTAACCTCAATGTATCATTCTGCTTAGCTTTTGCCAAACAGAGGCACTATTCTTCAAAATAACTTGTCATTCACAATGCTTCAGAATTGCAGGATCCCCACACAACTCTCATCGTGTATCCAATTTCAGTAAATGTTCTTGAGGACAGCTAGGAAATAATCATGAGAAATCAGCTTCCCCTAAAGGAGGAATCTTTTTCCCTTAAATGGAAATGATACATTAACTGGCCACATCTGTTTGTCTGTATATATACATGGAGTTGGAGGACAGGACACACTTCCAGTCACACTGCAAATACATTCTCACAAAAAAAGTGTTAAAAAAGTGAAATATAAATCTAAAGTTACTTTGTGGATCATAAAAAGGAAATTAAGATGTCAAAAATGAAATCTTCTATTTATACCTTCTCCACTGCTTTTTCATTTATTAGTGGCCCTTGGGTAGTTTTTGCATCAAATCCACTTCCGACGTGTAGTTCTCTCTCTATAGCTTTAGCAAACTTTTCCACAAATTCGTCGTGGATTCCCTTTTGCACCAGGAAACGGTTTGTGCAAACGCAGGTCTGAAAACAATCATGAAAAAGGAAAAACAGTACTTTATATTGTGTTGAGTCCATTCATGAATTCACTCTGGATGAATTAAATCATGCCACAGTATCAGATTTACTACAGTGATCTGTCCTCTGCCTCTTCTCCAGCATCCTAAGCTGTTACCCAGCTTTGCCATTTCTTTCATCACCCCTCTCAGTTTAGACATACAACTTCAACAAGCTGTCAGTACACGTGTGAAATGCACCACACTGCTAAATTTACATCGCTTACGCTGGGAAAAGGTTTCTGGGGACTCTAAGATATGGATCGACAAGGTCCAGAAGCTGCAAGAAATACCTTCTAATTAGACTGCAGAATGCTGGACTGAGCAGCAGAACCTCAAATCACACTTGGTCGGTGTGGAGTCTTTTTTTCTCTTTCATTGAGTTTGCTTTTTTCCTGGAATTTGTTCTTAAGTGCTTTCAGTAGCCTACTTACTTGTGCTATCCCCTTGCTCTGACTGCATCATATTTTCATTGCTACAGTCTCTGAAAAGTAACAGCTACTTTATCCTTCTATGCAGCAGCAGAGGTACCTTCTGTTAGATCTGTTAGATCTTGTCCAGGCTGGGTCATATCACCCAGTGGTCCCTGTCCATGTTCCATTCTATTTTGCTTCCTTTCTTTCTGCCCAAGATTAGTCTTATGTTTTCTTCTTGTGTTGCTCAAGCAACGTTTTCCCAACCAAATGACCTCTCAATCCCACTGAAAATTTGCTGCTTCTCCAAAGTTGGAGTTCGTCAACTTCAAGTTCACGTGCAGAGGTAATACAAGGCTGGAACAGTCTCCACACAGCCCTGCTCAGCTGACTGTTCTGGAAAGTGAGGCTCTTAAAAAATTTTTGACTCTAAGTAAAATACATTTGAAGCAATGAACACTTGAATCCTGTCGATCACTTCTTTTAAGCTATTCATTGTGGAAAAACGTAGCCATGAGTGTCTTAACAGATTTCAGTTCCCAGCTTGCAGAACACGTAGGAGAAAAAAAGACTTGAACACAAAATCTTATAGATAGAAACATTTATCATGGAACTTGAAACCACTGTTTTAAGAAATAGCTAGGCACATGTTGTAAAATATGATCTGAGACAGGATGGTTTCTTTTCACAGCTCTAGTTCTCCAATTAATTTAATGCCAACAAAGCATAAGACAAAATGCCTTACCACTTCTCACGCTCTTGTGAAGGGCCCTAGTGAACATCTTCCTTCTCTGTGGTATTACTGACTGCCATGTATGTTGTGAAAGTACGTGGGATTTTACAGTGTTGTTATTCGGACTTGCTGGTAACTGGCCTGAGTGCCCAGAGCTACGTGTGACTCCAGCATCTCTCTCTTCACAATGAAGTGTTCTATGCTTTCCTTTTACATAAAATAGCTTATTTACCGCTTAAACAGTACATACAGCTCTTGGCTTCCCAGAAACAAGGACAAAAGGGTGATTCTTACCTGCCCTGAGTTTCTGTACTTAGAAGCAAGGGCTCCTGCAACAGCACGGTCCACGTTGGCGCTGTCAAACACTATAAAAGGAGCGTGTCCTCCAAGCTCCATGGAAACCCGCTTCACAGTCCCAGCTGCGTGTTTCAGCAGTATCTGTAGGCAACAGAGGAGACACAGAAATCAGTACCCCTACCAGATGTGAACTGTGGAACCACAAACAGAAGGCAGTGAATTAATCTGCATCTTCTCTATAATGCCAAACATCTGTTTTCTCCTATGACAAAAAAACAAGGACCAATTTTCTTCATAAAAGTCTTTAGATTAAATTCTGGCAAAGAAATAACGAAGAGAAGGATTTTCATCAACCTCAGTTCAGGTCAGGCATTTATATACTAATATTGTCACTCTTGTTTGCTTGTTCTTTTCTTTTTTGGTAATAAAAATCTTGACTAATCTTACTAAATTTTTCCAAGATCTGACAGAATTTGTGATTAAGATTTGCCTTGATACCAGACTTTATTTATTCTGCATCCATCCATTCCATAGAATTCTATCATCTTCTAGCCATACTATGCAGTTTTATTAGTTTCATTGGAGATGGTGACAAGATTGCTTATTGACTACGGCTGACAGGAGAGATTCAAGGGCCTCACTTCTCTGATACTTTCTCTCAACTGCAGAGAACCATTCCTGAATATAGCTTTGAAACTCAATTTCAGTGTTCTTATTAGTATGTTGTCACCCTGTGATACGAAACAAGAGCATCCTGTACAGAACTGTTCACATTATAGTTTAATAAAGGGCAGTTATCCAGAAGTTCCACACAGGCATCCTTCTGCGAAGTACTGACACTAAAATAAATAGGCAGTATCGCAAGAAGTACACAGTTATTTGGACAATCTGTGTACAGTAGCCAAAAAAGAAGGCAGCTCTATATAAAGGCACACACTTTCCCCCTACCTTTCCAGTATAACCACAGTAATAATCTTCAAGGATATTCTGTGCACTTATATATATACCTTTCCTGTTGCCGTAGAGCCAGTAAAAGATATTTTGGCTACCAATGGATCAGTGCACAGAACTTCCCCTACAGCTGGCGTCTGTTGTCTGGAACATGGAACAACGTTATACACTCCCGCTGGAATTCCAGCCTGGTTTGCGAGCTGCAACAGAACAAACACAGAATGTGCACGATCAGTGTGTTTCGTATGAGGAGTCGTCACTTAATGTTTCTTTTTGGTTTTGAAGAAACCAGTCTGTAAGTCAACGGAAGTCGAAAGACCACAGCACAACTAGAAACAGATGTAACCATGTCAAGAGAGCGGCTTCGCTCCAGTTTAAGCTGTCATTCAAAGTAACCAAAGGAAATACAGAGAGGTGTTTTGTGTAGCTAAATGGCCAGGTCCTCCTTGAGGCTCTAGACCATATTGGAGGCTACTTTCGAAGATTCTTACTAAAGTAAAACTTCTGCATCGAGTCAGCTGGTTTGCCCTTTCTTTGTGTATGAAGCTGGCCAGAGTTGTCTTCTGACTCCCCACTTACAGCTTCAGTCCACTGCTAAGGTAAAACTTAGGAAGAAAGCTCACCTCCCCAAGAGCTAATGCTGATAAAGGTGTGTCCTCTGCAGGTTTCACTACCACCGTACAGCCAGCTGCCAGAGCTGCACCAACCTTCCGGGTAATCATGGCGCTGGGGAAATTCCACTAGGACGAGAGGAAAAAAAGTACAATCAAACTTGGGAAAATTTTGCCTCCAGTTTTTGCAGAAATAGCTGGCATTTTCTGTCACTACATGATAACCTAAACAGACCTGTGTGATGTGCTTTGTCCTAAGTGAGCACTACAAAGAGGCACTGCCAGTCCAGGAAGAACAAGGTAGAAATGAAACTTTACAGGGGTGTTTGCCTGGGCTGGAGAAGCCCTAAGGCCCCAGCCCCATGCTGTGGGCCGAGCTGAGAACCTCCATGATTTGAAAAATTCAGTTGTGCTTACTGGGGTTATAACAGCCGCCACTCCTACTGGCTGCTTCAGCACCAGGATTCTTCTGTCTTTTGCAGATGCTGGAATGACATCACCATACACCCGGCGAGCTTCCTCCGCAAACCACTCCAGAAAGGAGGCAGAATACAGGATTTCACCCTGTGCTTCTTTCAGAGGCTTCCCCTTCGATTGAATCAGATTGAAGATACACCGTAAGCGGCAGACTGAGGCAACAGAAACAAATTCAATCATTTCGGAGTTTCTCTTCTTTTCAGAGTACTTCATAACCCCCTCTCATGTACACTGTGATCTCCAAAAAGGATTCTATGATCGCAGCAGCAATAGTTGTGCAGCTTCAATACACCATTATTGTAACGTCAACATGTTGTATGTTGTGCCTGGATTCAGACCTGCCCAGGACAAGGAACTGGAACAGCAAATGTAGCGCACGTTTATTTACCAACTCTGCAGTTATCCGCTATTACCATTCTTAAGATGCAGATGGTGGCAGAACAGTTTCAAGTTTATGCCAGGGACATTTGTTTTGGGAAGTATGACCTCGGACTACCTGCAGGTCTGACCCCGTGGACCGAATGGTCATTAGCAGCCGGGACACCACAGAGGTGCTGCTGAAGTATCTTCCAGCATGGTTTTATCCAAAAGGACACCGGTCTGCGAGCTCTCAGACTGCTCTGTGATGCAAACCAAAGCACACTGAGCGAATACAACTCAGAGACTAGCTTTAATAGTACTCCAGTTTTTGCAATGTTGATGAAACTGATGAAAGATGCTCATTTCTGCCATGAAGAACCATGGTTTAAGTTGACGTATGCTTTTGCACACCACGTGGGTCTGACTTCTGCTGGACTGCCGGGTACTAATATCATTGAAATAACACACCGTATGAATGTCAGAAAGAGACAGGTTTGAAACGTTACCCACTAACCTAACGGAGCGATGCAACTCCACAACGCGTCCGCTAGGCTCAACTTTTAAGTCATAACTTTAAAAAGCGGTGGCTAACTGGTGAAGCGCACACAAGGTGCGTTCCTATTAATAAAACGACAGTGTTGTTTTATTCCAACGCCGGCATCCCCGCGGCGGGGTCCCGTGAAGGCTCAACTCACGTTCTCGGCCGTGATGATCCTCGCCAGCTCCTCCTTGTTCTCCAGCATCAGCTCGTACCAGCGCCGCAGCCGCAGGCTCCTCTCCTGGGGAAGACAGGAAGCGGCCGCGGGGGCCGCCCGCTCGATCGAGACGAGCTTCTCCCAGGGGGAAGCCAAGCCCCTCAAGACCCCCCCCCACCGGGGCGGGCCCGCAACCCAGCCGGGGGACGGGCTGCCCTCACCGGACCGGAGCGGACCCCACCGCTCCGGCCGCCTCCCGCCCCGCGGTCGCCCTCACCACCCCGGCGGGCGCCATCTTCCGCGGCCGCTCACCTTGGCGGGGAGGCGGCCCCAGGCGGCGCCGGCTTCGTGCGCGGCCCGCACGGCCTCCCGCGCCTCGGCCGGCCCGCAGTCGGCCACCCGGCCCAGCTCCTCGCCGCTGGCCGGGTCCTGCACGGGGAAAGCCGCGGCCGTCTCCACCCAGCGGCCGCCCACCAGGCCGCCCCGGCGCACCAGGGCGGCGGGCAGAGCCCAGCTGCTGCGCCGCGCCGCCGCCGGACCCGGGGGCGGCGTGGGGAGGAGGAGGCGGCGGCGGCAGCAAGCGGCGGCGGCTTGCCGCGGCAGGAGGCTCGCCATGGCCGCGCACCGGCGACAGGCGGCGGGGCCCGGGCCGAGCCCGCCCGCGCCGCCCCGGAGGAGGAGCTGCGCAGGGGCCGGGCCGGAAGCGGCTTCTCGGCGGGGCATGGCGGCGGGTTAGCGGGCAGGGCCCCATGGTCGGCTCTTACAGGGGTGGGAGCATATTGGGAGGGGTGGGCTTTGGCTTCCCGGAGCCCCCTTTCCCCAGCCCCATCCAGACCCGCCACCGGAGGGAGAGGTGGGACTTGTGCCCGATGGCTTGGCTGCAGGAGCACCGGCCCGCTGGAGGCTGCGGTGACACTGGGCCAGTAGGTCCTCACCTGTGGTTACTGGGTCCCACGGCCAGGTGCAAAACCCCTGCCCAGTGCCACCATCTCGCTGGGGACCAGCGTGGCCGTACACGCAAGCTGGGCAGTGGACTGGCATGGTGGCCAGGCCAGGGTTAGATGGAGGATGGCTGGGAGCCGCAGCCGGCTCAGAGAGAAGTTCATAGCAATATGTGTGCCAGGAGTACTCCTAATTTCCCCCCGTATATCCATTGGGCTTTCAGTCTGGCTCATAAGACCCGAACACATGTGTGCGATGCCCTATCAGCTCACCAAAACCTATGAATTTGTATTGCGTACTACTCGGAAGCTTGTGGTATTTTAAAAAAGCTGCTTTGGCAATTGACTTTTCGTTTTTGTGAAATCTGACGTCGCTGTTGTAAGGCGACTGCACCATGAGCGGGACGAGCTGTGGGAGGGCTGCCCTTTGTTTACTTGCTGTGTCAGCGATATGTCTGAAAGAAAAGGCATGCTCCGTAACCTACATTTCAAAGGTCACAGTGCTACTGCTCCAGGCTTCCGAAAATCAGAGTTCCAGCCGGCATCATGGCTGGTTTGAAGATTTGGTGTGCTTTGGTGGTTATACTGTACCACTTCTGCCAAAGATGTATCCCAAGTGGAATTTCAACGCATGTTGAAATAGGTAAGACATATTCAGAATGAATTTTTGTATCTTTCGAGTTGCTTGGCAAGAGAATTAAGTTCAGATTCGGCTGGAAAGCAAAGGGAGGAAATAACGTTAAAGCAATGAGCATTCTATATAATTTTTAAAAATGTGAAAAACACATAGGACAGATGAGTAGTTTGGTTTTGGAGTTTGAGACTTTACTGTTTTTATAAGCAAAATGCTTGAATCAATTTGGTTGCGTATTTTTCCGTCTTCTAAAACACAGGCATTATGTAACCAGAGTGTTTGTGTCTGTGAGTCTTAGGCAGACAGGGTTTGGTTTGGAGAAAGAAGAGGAATACGCAATTCATGGGATTGTTATATTTAAACTAGAGGATCACACAGGTCATTTGCGGCAGCTCTGTTTTCAAATCGCCGTGTATTAACTTTCCCATACCCGCATAAAATAGATAAAATGCTGTAATATGTTGGTATCTACCGCTAACATAATGACAGTTTTGTTCTGTGTCTCTAGGTAGGTTGCTTTCTGTAGCCTGAACAGCCTAGATTTGTAGAGAATGAAGGAGAGAACTGAGTGAACGTCAAAGTGGGGAAATATTTCTGTTTTGAATGTCTTGTTTGCATGTGTTATTTTTAAAATCTGGTTTCTGCTGTAGTTCCTGCAAGAATGCTCAGGAGTAGCATGAGGTTATTCTGAAATGTTTACTCATAAAAAATGGGCACTTTTAATTGTTTGTTCTTCTGTTTTTGATTCTAAATCCATTTCTCAGATGTTGTCTCTGTTCAGGTCATCTTCCCAGACTTTAAGTACTGAGATGATTCATGGTGTTCCTTTGAGACTGAGAGTATGTTCCCTTGGTGTTGTACCCTTGGTCAGCGTCCTGCAACCGTTCTCTTTTCCTAACGATACTTTAAAAAACCCATAGTAATTGGTAGGAGAAATCACTCTGGCTGAGGTTAGGCAAGTGCATACATCTTTGCAGGCTCGGGGCTCTAATTACCGAATATGAACTTCTGAAAACGTGAAATAAGTGATTTGGCAGAACAGAGTGTATTTGCAAGAAATTTACAAAGAGAAACAAGTGTTTACGGATCTGTCCCAAAACAGCATTTTTTTTTTCTAATCAAGGAAGCATATTGCAGAAAACCTGCATCTGTATAATTTAAAGATCTTGGTTGTCTGAGCAGTAATGTGTACCCTGAACTGTTGGGTCATCGTTTACAACAAATTTTGTCCATTTGTCTGAGAGTGACATTATACTGGGGTCAGCTCTGATGCTGCTAAAATCAATGCTTTTATGAATGTGCAAATAAAAGTCCATGATGATAAGATACTGAAAGTTATTGCCAAATCCAAATACTGAGTATTCCAGGACAAAAACCAAACAAACAAACAACAACAACAACAAAAAAAAAACAAAACAAAACAACAACAACCTGTAGAATGAAACTCCTCCTACTCAAAAGCAGCACCAAAGTCTCTCCTGGACAGAATTCTGAAAGTACTTTTGAAAAGGTGAAAAGCTCTGCCTGTTCAAAATGTTGATCATGTTCAGTGTGCTTGGCAGAGCTGTGCAGTGTCCTACATTGCCACGGCCTCCTTGCTGGAGGCAGGTCTGAGTGGGGAGGCTCTTTTCCCCTCGGGAGCTGCCGTCAGACCCGCAGGGGCTCTGTGGAACGGTGGGGATCCATCACGAAACTCGTTGTAAAGGTGAACTTGTAGGACCTGGTCCCACAGGAATAATGAGAGAAGTTGGGAGAGGGAGAGGCAGAAAAAGCAAACTGCTAAACTGAGGCTCTCCCATGCTGCAAGGGGAGATGTGTCTTGAAACGGCTGAGCCTCAAAATGATAGACTTTTTTTTAATTATTATTTTTACGTTACTCTTGTTTTGGTGCAAGATTGATTCTTAAGGTATCTTAACGTATTTGTGTAGGATAGCTTAGACCAGTGGGTAAAATTCAAAGTGAAAGATGATTCAAACCCACACAGTTTTGTCTTGATCTTATTCCAGAATGAGAGTAAAGTGGGTTTTTTTGTGATGTGATTTATTTGGTATGGATCAAATTAAATTCAGCATATTCTGGGTTATCTCGATTAGTTTTACTTTGTAACTAGCTTTAAGCAAGGAGTAAAACATCGTGTGGGAAGGTAAGACAATAAATAACCCATGCAGACAATTTCAACTGAATAATCTTAGAGGCAACATGGAGTATTTTTAGAATAGTGTTAATAGATCATCTCTGGGATCTAACATTAGTTAGAAGGAAACTTCATTAAAGAAAAGTGATGTCGGTTTGTTTCATTCTCTTGTTATGCTTGCACAATAAATATTTTGGCAGTAAGAATGTCTGCCTATTCAGTGAATAAATAGTAGTATTTACCTTGCTAACTTCAGATTTTTGTTGGTTTTCATACGTGTTAAAAATTAGTCAAACTGTTAAACATCCGCGTTGGTTCCTGAGGTACCTTTTTCAATGATAAGGGTAGCAGTGAAATTTAAAATACAATTTGTGTGGGTCCTTTACAGCTAGAACTTTATGATCAGTACTTGTTATGTGCTGGCTGGGATGGTGTCAGTTCACTGCTGTAGCTCGGTTCTGGACTTGGGGAATTCCTGAAAAGGAACTCCAGCTTTGTTGGTCGAGGTCGGGAGCTGGGGCTCAGAGAGAGACTGAGGAGACCTCAGTGCCCAGATGTGCCACAGAAACCGCATTTCCTTATTAGCTCCCTAGGTGAGGAAACACACCCTCTCACGGGTGGAGGATTTTTTTGAGAAATCATGTTTCATGCACCTGTGCCACTTGGCTTAGGTGAGACAACACGGTGTATTCTGCTTTTGATAATGCTTCTAACGAAACACGGGCCTGGCCACAGTACCTGTAAATCAATACTTCAATATGTTGTTTTTCAGCACATAGAGCTCTGGAATTTTTCATTAAGCGTGAAGGGAATGTTAATTATAGACAGGTAGGAAGCATATTATCACTTAATTTTGTACACCTTTCTTCTGAATGTTTTTCTGTCTGTCTTCTTGCCTTTTTTCTTTATTCTCAGTAATGCATGTGTAAATATTGTGCCTAGTCTGTATTTTTCCCTTTTCTTGTTGAAAATCATTTGACTCCTTCTGAATACTGTTACAAATATGTAGCAATTTTAATAATGTGTATAATATTGTGTGTGGTTTCCCGCTTGTTTTCCCATCTTCTTAAGTCATACCCTCTGTGAGTACTTGTATTAGGAGAATCAGTAAAGAACTTTCAGAAAGGAGATCTAATAAACACAAGGACAGCAAACTGACAGCAAGGTTTTGAATTTAGTCCACCACATGTATCATTTAACTGATTTCTGATTGGTGCAAATAGTTTTTTCTTTCATGGAAAAGGAAGAGCAGAGCAGCAGACCACTGTAAGCATGTGGACGGTTTTCATAAACGCAGAAACAAAACACATACGTGTGTTTTTTGTGTTTAAAACATTTTAATATCCTTTAGGACAATGTAAAAGAAGACCATTTTATATAACTTGATCTTCGATCACGGTAGGAGATCACTCAAGGGAAGTATTCACATTTTCTGCTGTAGACAGCCATGCTGTGATTCAGAGGATGGAAGTCAGCAGCCCAGGCTTCAAGTTTAGTCCAAGAGGAGAAGGGCACCTTCAGAAGGTGACTTCACCAGCACCTAAGTTAGATCATACAAATACTTTCCTAAAGGACCTTTCAATTTACCGTATATACTGAGTAGTTTAGTTTCACTTACAAGGATTTGGGCAAGGGGGGCAAGGGGAATGGAATGATGGGGGATGACGACAACACTGAGATAACGTAATTTACCAAGAAAATAATTGAATCTTGCTGGATATTTAAATTTTATCTTCGATATTGGCAGTAAACTGTGTTTTCGTGCTGTGTGATAGCATTCTGATTCATTTTTCCCCATTCTTTTCCAGTTATTGCTAAATCACCAAGATGCATTTCAGGCTGGGAGCATTTATCCTGATGCCTTTTATCCTTCAATCTGCAAAAGTGGTAAGACAAGCTATATATGTCTACTATTGTAACAACTGCATTCTTAGGTGAAAATCCTATAGAATTTAGTAGGGTTGAAAATAGTTATGTTGTAAGAATATGGGTATGGCCAAAGGTACCTTCTTGTAAAAAGATCCACCATTTTTTAAAATATTTTGAGCCTTTTTGCAGAATTTTGTAAGAAAATAATACATTTGAAAATGTTTTAAGAAAGTAGCTTTCCTTCACTGAAGTTGGGGGTCTCTCTTGCCGTGTTTTATGGTTGGCCCACTTGTCAGCATTCTCTTTAGTGAATGTGGAAGAAACAGGTACCTCTGCAGATCTGAGCTGTTTTAACAGTGTGCCTCTAGATCAAGAGCAAAGCCATCTCGACTGCCTTTCCAGGCAGGAGACAAACAGATGTAGAAGTCTAATCTGTGAATGTGTAATTTTGGTCTAGCAAATCCCATCCTTACGTTACCTAGTTCAGCTGCACTGTAAAATGTCAAGAGACCGAGAGGTGACTCAATCACCCACAAGGTCTGCTCTCTTGGTTTCAGCATTTAATATACCTTAATCTGCAGTTCCAGAGTTCTGTGTGAATAAACACAATACACTTCCTCCAAGTGTATTGACAATCCAAACATCTGTCTCCTGCCTACCTTTCCACCCCTTAGAGGATTTAATGTTGTGGTGCTTGGTCTTGTCACATCAGCATCACTTTGCCCTTGGCTTTATGTAGGTACACAGAAATTTTTTGGCAAGGTCAATGTTAGAGCCTACATAATCTGGCCAGGTCTGGGCTCCCCAGTTCAAGAAGGACAGGGAACTGCTGGAGAGGGTACAACAGGGGACTACAAAGATGATTAGGGGCCTATAACATCTCTCTTACGGGGAAAGGCTGAGGGTCTTGGGTCTTTTTAGTTTGGAGAAGAGAAGACTGAGGGGGGATGTGATCAATGCCTATAAATACTTAAAGGGTGGGTGTCAAGAGGATGGGGCCAGTCTTTTCTCAGTGGTGCCCAGTGACAGGACAAGAGGTAACGGACACAAACTTGAACATTAGAAGTTCCATCTAAACACGAGGAGGAACTTCTTTACTTTGAGGGTGTCAGAGCCCTGGAACAGGCTGCCCAGAGAGGTGGTGGAGTCTCCGTCTCTGGAGACGTTCAAAACCCGCCTGGACACGTTCCTGTGCAACTTGCTCTAGGTGAACCTGCTTTGGCAGGTGGGTTAGACTAGATGATCTCCAGAGGTCCCTTCCAACCCCATATCATTCTGTGATTCTGTAATCTCTTCTGCATAAATCCAAGTGAGAGTAATAATTGATACTTCAAAGGAAAACCCAATTTTTTCTGCTTTCCTCCACCCTTTTTCATCTCCTACACTGACAGTATCTTGGCAAGTTTGCCATTCTATTGGAAATGATGATGATGATGATGATGACGACACAGCCCTCCTTCACCCTGTGGAAGCTGATACCTGTCCCAAAGCATGATATTTTGAGTTGGCTGCCATGCCCGTCAGCTTTTCTGCCACACAATTTGGTGCATTCATTTAGTCAACAGCTTCTCTGTCAGCTCTCCTTAATCCTCTCCACTTGGGAGGCAGTTTTTCATTGTACTGTACCTACTCACAGGCACAGAGAAAGGGAGCAGGCACAAAATTTTCAGGTGCTTCAAATCAAAATCATAGAAGGTAAATCTAGTATCTCTTTTGACAGTATAAATTGTATAAAAATACATCTCATTTGGCTCCTCATATAAGTGGATTGAAAAATTTATTGTCTGTACAATATGAAATTGAACAAAAGTCTGTGGTTTTTTTCATGGAGAAAACCTTTTTTTTTTTTTTTTTTCTTTTTTTTTTTTTCTTCCCCAAAGAATAAATCAAATATTGATATGATTTCATTACAATAGGAATATTCCATGATGTGTCTGAGGACACTCACTGGTCGCCATTTCTCAGTGCAAGTATTGACTACATCAGAAGGAATTATCCTCAGCCTTGGGAAGAGGTAAGAGAATTTCATTAACTTTTGACTTTGCATCCTACTGTTCCCTTCACCTTCACTTGTTGTTGCAATTTCATCCTTTGGGAAATGTAGAAAAAAATACATGTTTTTAAATTAAAGTCTCTGCTGATGTAGGAAAATTCAAAATCCTGTTTTCCTCTTTACCAGACAAAAAAGTTACAGCTTCCATACAAAGTCTGTCAGTTCTGTCCAGTGTGGTCTGGTGCTTGTGATACATTTCATAGGTCCAAACTTTGACATGTGATCGGTGGTCTTGCATTATTGTCAGATCTGGTTAAGTGTTTGCCATTTGAAAACCAGACATCTTTTAAAATTCTCACTTGTGAAATCTTGGACTCAGTCCTGATTTGCTCTTGTTTATGGTATATGAACTGCATAGGAGCAGAAGAAATACAAGTTATCAAAAGTCAGAATAATTTTAAGAGTAATACTGTTTTCTTTTCCTTACTGGAGAATTTGCCGTTCTCTCCCTGCTCGGGAGAATCATACAGGTGGAAGAGCGTTTGAGAGCATACACTCTTTAGAACCTAAACAAGTCTGCCTGCCTTTTGACTGGCCATTGGTAATGCAGTTCTTGTGAACTATTAACCCTCAGGAAGTATAAATAAATCAAAAACTACGATTCAATTACAGATTTTTAGAAGACCTGTGGAACTTACAATGCTTCAATGCAGGGAAATCTTTTCTGGAGAAACGAAATTTCTGTTGCTGATAAATTTATTCCAGATAACTTTTCTGCTTGAAAGAGTAAGATGAGTGATTTCATAACTGGTCTTTGATCAGGTACTTTTACAGTGAACAGCACTTGCACAGAAAGGTCTTTCTCTCCTGTGTGTGCCTGCACAACCCCCGTGGTGACAGAGGTGGTCCACTCATTGGCAGTGGAAGTGTTTGTCCCCAGTCCAGAAAAAAACCTTAGTACACATCTGACTTGGAGTACACATCTGACTTGGAGTACACAAGTTGTCCTGATGTCAACCACATAATTTTTTGGCCTTGGACTGTCCAAAGTGCTTAAAGCTTCTCGAGTCACAAAAAGTGACTTCAGCATGAAGGAATAAACGGCCAACACTTTGTCACGCTAAGTTCTTGGATTGTAAGAGTTTCTAACCTATATCCTTGTATAATGCATGTATGTAAAATGCTTTCTTCTTAAAGACAGGAGTAAAATTACTGATGTTACAAGTGGATTGTTGTTGTGTAGGCTACAGAGAAGCTGGTGGCTTTCCTGTTTGGAATTGCTTCACATATGGTGGCAGATGTTAGCTGGCATAGCCTGGGCATCGACCAAGGATTTCTAAAGGCCATGGGAGAAGTAAGCCTGTATTATTTTGTTTATTGACTTTACTGGGTTTATTGGAATTGATAGCTTAGCTTTGAACTCTGGTGGGGAGGGAAGAGAAAAGCTGGAGCCCTGTTTCAGGAAGATCTTCAAAGAGATGTAATGTCACAACTTCCATAAGAATGAAGGTGGTCAGGTTTGGGACCTGTAAACTTCAGTGCTGCTTGGACAATTTGTTTCTGCTCCTGTGTTTGTATGGAAGGCTGAGTAAAATAAATGGACGGTTCTCTTTTTTTTCCTCTTTCTGCAGATTGATTTTCATGGTTCATACTCAGAAGCTCACAATGTTGGCGATTTTGGTAATGCTTCTATTTGCTGATTGTAGATCCTTCCTTTGGAATAACTAGTCCCCTTCAAAACCACACGGGTGATTCTGGCTCTTACCCTGTGCAATGCAGGAGCCAAGAATGAGTCATGAGGACACTGTATTCTCACCCTCCCCCATAGTTTGCAAAGCCTTTCTATACCTGTACTCATGCTCCGTGTTTCAGGAGATGTGGTAGGGCATATGGACATTTGTATTAAAAACAAAACACGGGCTGAAGGTCAGTAAAATTTAAAGGGAGTCACTACTGTGTTTTTAAACTTTACACTATTCTTATTCTCTGGAAGTATAAAATACTCAGCATGCTTTCAGGTGAACCATTTATGTATTCTAAATATATAGCTGGAGGATCTACTGTATTAAACGTAGATAACATAGGCATACATGGCTTCATCCGTCCTGTTATCTATGATAAATACTTAACGGGTTTGGTTTGTTGGGCTTTGTGGGTTTTTTTCATTCTTCCATCTGCAGGAGGAGATGTAGTGAGTCAGTTTGAGCTGGACTTCAGTTATCTGGCATCAAATTGGTAAGATAATGAGGTTACCTTCTTTAATAATTATTTCTGCTTACTCTGCATACACACTGTGTTTTAACAAAATACTATCCTTTATCTTTCTTTCAAAAGAAACCCTTGCAGCTATTGGAATTTTTCTGAGTTTGGCATTCCTTATATGCATATTTACTGTTCCCTGACATGACAAACTGGAAGGACAAAAGAAAAAAGAATTTTACATGTAGGAACACAGCAAGAAAGATTTAAATTATTTATCTCTGAAGGGAATCATGAGTAGTTATATATAATATAATCAGTGAAAAAGATTTGCTGGAATGTCCTAGCAATTAGTTAAATAACTCAGTTAAATAAATCTCATTTAGATTTCCATTTAAAGTATTGGAAATTGAGGATGTTATGGTTATAGATGTTGTGGAATTCAGGCAGGTTTTAAAAGCATATAAAGAAGCAGCAGTTTTAGATAAACAGTTTTTTTTCTCACAGTTTTTGACTGAAATAAAAAACTCACATGCCTTTTTTTCTGCTGATGAAGTAGGTCGTTTGAGTCGTGTTTTTTTAGGTAGGATGTAGTTCATCTAGGTGTAGAAGGCACAGTTGATTAATAAAACTTGGACACAGCTGTGGGAAATGTCTGTTTGGCTAGGAGTAGATTTGGCACAGCAGAGAGTTGGAGGACATCCTCCAAGTTTATGTGATCACCAAGGCAGGGAAGCAGTGTGGGAAGTGTGGAAGTTCTACCAGCAGAAGCCACAGGGGAATGGTTCTACAGGTTTCTGACCTTGAACCTAAACACGAGGAGAGTGTTGTGCAGAGAGTAACTGCACCTGCAGTCCTGGTCTTTCTGGCATCTGTAAATCTTCATGACCTTCTGTAGTCTTTTGAAATTTAGAATATTTTAAAGCAGGCTATTGTTATCACAGAAACTGTAATCTTTTATCAGGTAATGTGGAAAATCTCTTCTTATAATACCTTTGTCTTATTTTTAGGTATGTACCTGTAAAAGACCTAGCAGCTATCTATAAGGAGTTTTATGGAAGAGAGGTCATAACTGAAAGCACAATTACTGACTGTACTTACCTGCTGTTTCTTGAACTGTAAGTTGAATAGCTTTGTCTGGGTTTTCATAAGAGAAATATATGTAGGAAAATTATTATAATCCTATTTGAAATGCCTTATACATCGAGGCTAGCAATATAGATTCCCTACTAGAGCCCCAAATCATAAAACATCTGAATTTTTTTAATGACTAGAATACAAATTTGGACTGCTTAATGACTGTTAAATTCATCATTACACCACAGATTCAGCATCTTGGCTGTTTAATGCATTAATGTCTATTTATTTGATAACAGCTGTGCCTTCAAATATCGTTGCATTGTAGCACGTTAGCAATGTAATTTTCATGTACCGAAGGGGTAGTGTACATACCTAAATAGGTCGCTTACCTACACTTTATGTATATCCTTTCAAGTCCAAGAATAATTCGAAAGGAACTTTTGATATTTGGCAATGTCTGCCTTTGAATATCTTAAGCAACCTAGCTGTATCCTTTATTTCAGGTAATTACCAGTAGTCACACAGCATTTATAAACACTGTGTATCACTCCAAAATAAGGGCAGCCATAAAGTTAATATCATTACTTCTCACATTACAGCTTTAAGAAACATATTAACAACCAGCAAGGAAATGTAATGAGTTGCATAGTATTTACCATACATAAACCTTGAAAAGAACTGCTTAAATAATTAAATATTATTTAATGAAGCAAATTTATTTCTGAGGGTTATTTTTTTTTCAGGCATGGAGAAAGGCTTGCTGTTGCCAAGGTTTGTTTTCTGTTTTCTTTATAAAAATTAACATATAGCGGGAAGACAGTGTAATCCATCTTACAAAGTATGTTGCTTGTCTCTTAGCTTTTTCCAACGTACGCCAGTAAATCTCCATTTCTGGTGGAGAAGTTCCATGAGTATTTCCTTGGAGGAGTGGATGACATGGCATTCTGGACAAACAATATTTTTGAGCTGACAAGCCACATGCTAGAGAATGGAACCAGGTATAGAGTGTTTCCTGCAATATGAAATGCAGCAGTCAAGTTCTGACACCCATTTAATTGTTCTTCTGAAGGCAGGTTCTTTCCTAGAAGAGGTGCTGACCTTTAAATCCTCGCTCACACAGAGGGATTTCTGTGGCTGTCTTCTACCCGAGTGCCCAGGATTACACAGGCCTTGAGTTTGCATGTGTTATATGTTCACATTCCTCTTCCCAGGGAAGGCTCTGGCATGTCCAGCTGATACTCAACAGGGAAAATTTGGGGTATTCTTTGAGATATACTCAAGGGCCTGCTTAAATTTCATATAGCCGTGTCCTGAGGTTCTGCCTGGCCTGGCAGTCTGAGCAGTGGCTGCACCTTCTGACTGCTGTCTTCAGCCAGCAAAGATGTCCCTTCCTAGGGGAGGCCAGGTGTTGCCTTCAGACACTTAAGGCAAATGGGATTAGAAAGAGTAAGGATATATAGTGTTGGAAACTCAGGCTTGTACTCAGAATAATATATTTTTATAGAAGTTCTAGCCTTGTACTGGTCTGTTACAAATGTAATCTTACTGTAAATAACTTTATAACACCAGCAGTGGCAATTAATTGATCCATTTACATGGAAAATATTACTGCAGCTATTTTGGGAAATGATGTTTTAAATACAATATGGCATAATCTCTCGTGGGTTTTGTTCCAGAATGGCACTTTCATTAGAAGTGCTTTAGATTAACAGAATTAGCAGAACATGTGACAGTAAATTTCCTTGAAGAGTTACATAAAGACATGTGAGATTCATATAGAACCTAATCAAGGCCATTAGAATAAATATCAAAGGGGTTTCTAAGGGTTATAATCATGCTCTGATTTTGAATAAACAGGGTTTCTTGAGAAAAGTGATGACTTCTAACAGAGGATATCACTGAGGATAAAAGTTTTATTTTTAGTTTCACTTCCATTGCGGGAAAATCTTTCAAATGCGTTCTGCATATTTCTTTAGTGGCTGCTTCCTGCCTGAGAACCCTCTGTTTATAAACTGCACGAGGGAGCACAAGGACAACTCTGCGTAAGTATAGCTCTGAAGGTACACGTACAGAAATATGGAACTCAGCTATTTGGAGCACAAATGTATGTATTGCTCTAAGCAAACATCTCAAGAGAAACCAGCCTTCCTGGTATCTCTTGAGAACTCCATTTGTACATGGGAGAAATGACCACCTGATTGCAGGCAATATGTTTGCTTCTACTGGCTTTGTCGTAAAATACTCAAGTCATTAATTCAGTTGTATTAATTGTTATTGCTGTCTTCTTTATTTTAGCAGAAACAAACAATCGAAACATGAACGTCCCAAGAATACAACTTCTTTGCTTACAAAAACACTTGAAAAGAATATCAATTATACAGAGAGAGGAGTTCACTTCAACATAGAATCTTGGGCAACGGTAAGTGAGAAGTGACAGATGTGTCAGGTAAAATTAAGGTCTGCATAAAATTGTTCCAATTTCTGTTTGAAATGCTGCGTGATGGAGCAGGGTCTCTGGATGTTAACAGAAGCCTCTGACTTCACTTCTTGGAGATTCCAGCACCGTTATTAATCTATATATTTATATGTTCATCGTAAATATTCAGTTTTTGCATATTGTTCATTGTATAGTAAAGTTAGAACACATCTTGCAGTGCCAAAAATGGCAAAATGTATTTTTAGTATTTACACTTTAGTATTTACATTTTACAGGATCGTGTGATCTTTGGGGGTTAAGCAGTCCCAACAAAGCGTAGCAGTGAACAATTAGCAGTGCTCCGTTTAGAGCAGACAGATTTTTGTCTCTTTCTAAAGTGGTGCCTATGACCTGAGTCAGAGTCCACTTAGATCAATGTGGTGATTTCCACTGTTGATGACTTGTTTTTTGAGGTGCTCCATAATGTTCTAGAGTTTCGGCCATTCTTGTGTCTCTTTATTATTTTTCAGAATTCCCTCCGCTTGATAAACCGTGCTTTTGCAAGCAACGTCTGGAGAGCGTTAGCTACACATCAGAAATCTTCTCAGCACATCTCCAAGCCAACGGCTTCATATTTTCTGACTTCACCCTATGCTAGACTTGGATGGTTGGTAATATTTTTTCTCCCACCTTCCTCTTAATATCTGAAAAATTTGCATATCCACCAAAATATTAATGTTTATTCTTTGGACAATCTTTTAAGGTGA